>NC_056741.1:783838155-783903155 GCF_019279795.1 Protopterus annectens
TGGGTTTCCTTGGTCTTATAGGGGGACCTACAGCTTGTAAGGAAGTGGTACTGGATTTTCCATGTGGTGATTAGAATGTGGGGAAGCTGCAAGCCTTGTGGTATATTTATTTTTGATGTAAATTGAGACATCTCCACCTTTAGTCCCCATCTGTGTAGTGAATGATGTAAATGTATAGAAGGATTATAACCTTCCACTGTCAATGTGCTCTACACAGCTTTAAACCGTATCAGTGAATGCATAGACATCAGCATTCTCTAAGGTTAGTAGAGCTTCTATGGAGTGAGGTTTTTGTTAAGTCTCCATGCATTGAGCAGTAAGACCTTTAGATTTCCTTGGTTTTGATTTGTTATTTTGGAAGTACTTTTAGTTTGGCATTACCTAAAATAAAAGCACTATGCGGGGAGAACAATTTTTTAGCTAATATTTGAAAGGTTGGAAGGGAGAGGTGTAGACCATCCCTGGCAAAGCAGCATGGTCTGTTAACCATATCCTTCCATGCTGACAAATATTGCATCACCTTAGAATGAGACCAGAAACTAAGCCAATTGTTAGTCAGTCATCTTTTCTTCATATGGTGGCATCATCCTTGGAGAAGGTAAAATGCTGCTTGATGCTATGCTCATTCCAGCCTGAGACACACATTCTGAGAGCTCCATGATGTCCCTCTTCATTTGTCTGGGGAGGTACATCTCCAGTCATTTACACCCACATGGATCATGACTGAGTCATACTAGTACTTGTGGTCCAACAACCTAAGTGCACTTGTAATGTAGTGGATCCTGGCTTCTGATAAGCAACTGACCGTGACATTGTCTTTACTCAGCCTGGTAAGAGGGACATCACTGTATCTCACAATGGGGCCTCCATTGACTAGAATGTTAGATTCTGTGGTGGCTTGCCATATGGGGCTAGAAGTAGAGGCTCCATGAGATGTGGCTGTATGAGTTGATGTGGGTGTTGTTTTGAAAGAGTGCATTCAGGGTTGCTAAGGGAGTGTGTTATGTGTACTTTACCTAGGAGGTCTTTGGGGTTTAGGTAGGTTACATTTAAATGCTTCAGCATACATGGGTCTATGTTTCTGCTTTGAATTGTGGGTTATCGGTGCAGTGTGTGTACTACTGACAACCTTATTGACATTAGGAGTGCTTTTATGTGAGAACTTTGCCTCCAATGACATTGTATAAATACATCTCTCACATACCATATCAGTTTGTTTAATAATTAACTGGTTGTATGTAAATATGGGGCGGTTTCTCTATTGACTCGGGATGCCCATATCCCCCAAGCTGGTAATAATGGTAGTGGGAAAGTTCATATCTGTGGCAACAGACCCTTTTTATTGATTAGACAGTGCAGTAAATTGTATTTGCTTTGTTGAGTGCACTCATTTTTTAATTGTAAACATTTTTTGCAAAGGACTGCAATAAACATTTTTGTAACAAGTTGGAGGCTGACAAAAGGGAAAAGCGCCCCACTCCCCTAATGTGGGAAATAGCTGCATATGTGTTAGGACAATCTGCGTGTGTATATATGTGTCATGTCTTTCAACTTTTACCTCAGAATTCTGGACAAAGAGAAAATATTTAGGGAAAAGGTACCCTTAGTGGGTGCTATGCAATCAAAATAATTTCTGATTTAGAAGGGATGGAACAAAAGTTTTAGAACAAATTAGATGTGTTCCCCCAAATTTAGGAGAGCTGAGAGGTGTGTTTGTGTGCTTGTGTGTTGGACCTTTATGGTTTACGACTGAAAATTGATTACTTTTTGGATTCAATAAATTAAATACATACACACACAAACAAAATAAATGAAATATTTAGTTGCAAGGTTTCAATAACAAGATGGAGGAGGATTAGTAATGTTCTATATCCTCACAGAAACCCAGCTGTGACCCCCCCCCCCCCAGCTGTCTATCATTTTGTGTTGTAACTAGGGGTGATGGTAGGTAAAAGTTAAAATTATGTGCTAATAGCTTTTGTTTGTATTGCACAGGGACCAGTTTGCACACATTTAAAGATCACCACTTGTGAATGTCCTTTGTCATTTAATAAGATTGCTTACTAAAGCTGAGGCGATTTAGATATGAATATGTTTTGTGAGTAAATGACTTAGACCTAAACTGGCTAAAAAATGTAGTATGAACTAAAAACTGACCTAGGTAATACATTTTTATCATAATTTTTTTCATGTTAATAAGGCAGTACATAACAAACCAGGACACCCATTAGTAGTTTTTCCTGCTGATAGATATAAAAAGGTCAGAAAAATGAAACTCTGATTTCATACCCAAAAGACTGAAAGAAAATATATACTTTTCTTTGGGGAGTGGAAAACAGATTTTTGAGAACACGGATTTGCTGTTTTTATTGTTTTTATCCTGAATTCTTACAGTTTTCCAAACTGGTTATAAAGGTTGTAAGAGAAGTAACGTGTTTGACAAGTAAATTCAGCCTCTTTCACAAATGTGGAATGCATTGGGTAATGTACTTGTCATGCCTTCAGGTATTGTTGATGCGATAGTATAGGTTTACAACAAGTTTTATTGTGGTGCTGGTGATGTTAGAGTGCTAGGTCATTCATAGCATGGGAACTTTAGTGAACATGACCCACTCAGGAATGTGTAGGACACTTTGTAGAGAGACAGGTCTTCCAGTCTGTTTGAGGAGCTAGGGTTACAGAGACCCGAGATATTTTTGGTGAGGAAACATTGAAGTGTTTTGAGCTACTTTCAGTACTTTGTGAGGTATGTGCCAATGGGGACACTGTTTTCAATGATGGACCTAATACAGGATGAATACAGTAAGGGTATAACTTATTTGGAATTTGAGGAGATACCACAAAGGATAAGCTATTAAAGCAGAAGGATTTGTGACAGAGTGAGATATCTGCATGGCAGGTGGTACAGATACAAGCTTTACTAACATAAATGATGCTGCATTTCTGAGCACAGAAGGTAAGCCCATGATTAACACACAGAGCATTTGCTTGGTGTTGTCCTTGCTGGAGATTTTGAATATCAGAATGGGATTTGATAACTACACCCATTTCACAGCCATCATCATCAGACTTCATGCCAGGGATTTGTGTGTGTGTGTGTGTATGTGTTGTATAAATCTCTCTCTCTCTCTATATATATATATATACATATATATATATATATATATATATATATATATATATATATATATATATATATATATATATATATATATATAGATATATATATATATATATATATATATATATATATATATACACACATATATATATATATATATATATATATATATATATATATATATATATATATATATATATAAAACTGACAAACTGATGAAATACACTGGAACCAGGAATAAAGACAATTGCTACAAGTAGAATTACCTGGTGACTATGCATGTGGAAAAACCACGCTAACACAGGGTAGATTTGAGCGTTTTCATTCGCAGTTTTAGTTATCCAACGAACTTCTTCAGAAATCTACTTTAAGCAACATGTTTACACTTAAATACCATTTTGAAAGTGCTGAGTATACATAACAGCTGATGTAAGTGTGTGACGTGAGTGGGAGTGTTTATTTGATCCACTTGAGAACGCATTTTATATTTAAAGACCTGTTCAGTCCTTGGGGCGTCTGCCCTAAGTTTAATCTGCCACTTGAGTTCTCTTACTTCTAGTAAGGTGTTGGAGTCTCCACTGAAGGTGGTGACTTTTTCAAGGACAAGGAATGTGAAATTTTGGGGGTTGCTGAACAGATCTTGCTATGTCTGGCTAGTGCATTACATGGGTCTGTCCATCTAATGGCTTGGTAGTGCTCTTTGATTCTGTCGCTAAGCTTCTGTGTGGTCATTCCTATGTAGTATGCTGGACAGTAGTGACATTTACTGTGGTACACTATGTTGGTGGAGTTACAGTTGTAGTGTTCTAGGAAATGGAGTGGTTTGCACCCAGCTATTACAGACAGATTCCTTCAGCTCCACCATCTACTGGAAAGCCACATATAGAAATAACTTCCTTGACTTTCAAAGTCAACACCCAAGGTTCATGATGAAAAATATCATGAAAGGATAATACGTGAGGCTCAGCCACATCATTAGTGATGACCTCACATTCCAAAAGGAATGTGATCTGCTAATAAACCTGTTCCTTGAGAAACATTACCCACCCGACCTCATCACTAAAACCGTGCAAGAGGAAGCCCTGTACAGACATAACTGGCACCTGCCCATACTTATAACGGGTTCACCAATAGACCGAACCCTGACCACAACCATCACACCAAGTTCCTTTTGACCATCTCCCTTGATGCTACAGCAATCAGGGAAATACTCTGTAACTGTTGGGGTATCATCCACAGCAGCCCAGAGCTCAAAAAAGTTCTTGGAGATGCTCCTGCCTTCTGCTATAAAAAAAATGAAATTTGCTCAAGACACTGCTGGAATCAAAAAACACGGAACCAGTCCCAGTACACATGAGGACCCCAGAATGTTCCCATGTGAATGATGCTGCTGCTACTGCATTCACATTCTTACAAGAAATCACCTCCCACTTATAATAGCTGGGTGCAAACCACTCCCTTTCCTAGATTTGGAGATGCTTTCTGGTATTGATTACTTTGGCTTTGTCCTTTACATAAATATTGCAGCAAATCAGATCTCTCTCTCTCTTTCTTATGTCCATGTTTATTGTTCATGCCTTTCAAAAAATCTCTAGGTGTTATTTACATGTTTGCACTTCCTTGGTTACTTCTCCCAAACAGCCTAATGTGTTTTGTCTATATAATGTTTTTCATGGATCTGTTGTAATAATGAAGACAAAAATGCATTTGAAGGTTTTGACAGTTTTTCCTTGTGCACATATTTTTCTTTATTCTGATTTCTCCCTTAATCTTTTTGAATATCTTCTATCTGGAAATTCTGAACTTCTTGCATAATAGTAACTATACATAATTTCTTTCTTATCCTCAGTAGTCCACTCTATCATCTTTAGGAATCTTTTTTGGTCCTTCAGTTCTTGTGGACTACTACTTCCTTCTACAATGGGGCAGGGACATCCTCTCCCTGAACCTGGCCTAACCCCATTGTTGCAATGTTTCTGTGTCGTGAAGATTCTACACTGTCAGTTTTTCCAGTGCTAGAACCAGTGTGCATATGAGGACTGGGCACTTTTTTTTATCCTGGAACTTGTGTACCCAGTTGTCTTTTTTATTTTTTAACCTACTTCTGTCTGTGATAAATGCTATATAAAATACATTGTATACATCAGTGTCATACCCAGTAATGTATAGTTTATTTAAATAGAAGCTCATTGCTAACCGGTGTCCTGCCTTTTCCTACATTCTACTATAGCTGATTTTGGTCATTATATGTATTTCTGGATTCCAACGTGTTCTTGTTACACAAAATTGTAAGGAAAGCAATTTCATGTATTTGCAACTCACTAGAAGAAATGCTCATTGGAGGTTACTAGTCTAATGGCCCTAGAGCCTTTTTAAGCCCAAGGACTAGAAAGGCTTTGTTGTATGCCTGTGCCTTAGAACATCTATAAGCTGCTGCTGTCCATAAAGGCCACAGGTGATACGCATGGGTGAATTTATGATTTCCCATACATTGGTCCAAATGTTATTTGAATAGGCTTAAAGAAGAGCTCTGTTTCGCATAAATGGTGAGTCCTTTCCAGAAAATGGGTAATCTCTCAAGCACACACCTGTTCCTCCAACATATTTTGCTTATGTCACAGATGAGGCTTAGATCCTTAGATTGGGTAATTGTTGTGCTGTTTGTTTTACAAATGTTTGGCATATTTATCAGGGCTGGATCTGAGAAGGCCTTGTAGGCTAGGTATAGACTGCCCCTCAGTAGTCTGTAGAAGATTAAGTAGAGGGACAAGGGTTTGAGGTGATCCATATAGGACATGTTATTTACACCCTGTATTCTGTTAATGAGGAATCTCTGTGGCCACTATAGTTGTTGCAAATGCCTGGTCAGGTACATGCTGAAGAGTGCAGTGTACTCAATTATTTGTTTAATGAGGGCTAAGCTTAGTGGGATTATGATCTCCTTAGATCTGGATGCCATGCCATAACTCATAACTTGCCCCACATAGAAGGTTTTCTCACCACCTATGGACACATGGTGATCAAAGTTCAGGTTATTGTCAACCTGAGTTATCAAGTCTATTACCAATGAGTCTACTCTTAGGGGAGTGTTATCAATGTTGCAATTTGCAGGGTGGTCTTCTTCATAAAGGGTATAAATAGTATTTTTGGCATTGAGTATTAGGCCATGTTTCTGGCACCAGTTACTTTGCTCTCAGACCCTCCTCAAGGGTATCTACATCTTTGGAGGAATCAGTCATTGCATCCAACTTGCAATCATCTGCAGATCTGGTCACCCAAAAACCCACTATATTTGCTATAACTTCATAGAAGTGTATTCCAAACAGGAGCGGTCCAAGTGCTGAGTCCTGTGGAACAATGCTAGTAACAGGCCTAGCCTATTGGTGAAGGAGGAACCCCCCCCCCCAAATTTCATGTGTCCTATCCATGAGCCATTTGACTATCCATCAGGTTACTGTGTAAGTCCCTCTTGAAGTATATTGACATCATTTGGAGATTCAGTGATTGCACCTACTTTGCAGTCATCAGCAAACTTAGTCAGCCACAGCCCCTCTGTTCTGGTCTGAACTTCAGAGAAGTATATTCCAAACAACAGGGGGCCCAGCACTGGTCCCTGTGGAACCCCACTGCTAAAGGGTCTGCTGGTTGAGGTAAAGTCCCCAACTTTGAGTGTGATCTGTCAGTGAGCCAGTTAGCAACCCAACTGACAACATAAGGGTTGATATTTAACTGGGAGAGTTTATCAATGATGCCTGAATGTGGGACTGTGGCGAAGTCCTTTGCTAATTCAGCATAGGTTGTATGCACAATTTGCCTTCATTTATGGTTCTAGTGATGTTTTTGAAGAAGTCTACCAGGTTTAACAGGCATGACCTGTCTTTGACAAAACCAAACTGTTGGATCAAGGGTTTGGAGATTACCTATGTGCTTATTTATTGGGTCCATGATGATTCGTTCCATGGCCTTACAAATAAGGCTGGTTAAGCTTATGGGTCTGTAGTTTCTGTAGTCTGAGTCACATTTTTAATACTCTTGTCAAGTGGCATATGACAAATGGAAAAAAAACTTAGTTGTAAAAATAGCAATGAAGGGTCAGTAACACAAATGCTGTTAGGCACAGTTATACTGACACCTTAGTCAAAATGCCTCCTGCATGCCAGTGTATGAGAGTGTGCATATGTATATGTATATATCCACTATATATGTGTGTGAACATATATATGTGTGTGTGTACACACACACACACACACACACAGATATATATATATATATATATATATATATATATATATATATATATATATATATATATATATATATATATTATATGCATGTGTGTGTGTGTGTGTGTGTGTGTGTAGACATACAAATATACGTGGATCTATAAAGACATAAACATATACAGAGAATACATTTTAAACAACCAAAGCAATACATATGATAAACACCTAATGACATGACACATGCATTTATTTATTTAAATTATCTGTTTCCATCTTGATAAGGGGGGAAGTGGTTGCATCAACACAGCCATTTCTTTGCTATTGTACATCAAAATATTGTTAATGAAATAAAATAAAGATTTGAAAAAAAAAAAAACAGCCATCTGAGTCACAAAAGAGGCAAGTTTGAGAAAAGCTATGAGAATTCTAATATTAACAGTGAAGTATACCACTAAAACCGTTATGTGCACTACAGACAAAGTTTTAATAAAATACACTCATTATCACATATCCAGCACATACAAATTTGACAAACATTCAAGAATGCAGTCAAATATTCAGGAAACGAGTGAAAGATCCAAACATTTTACTACAGTGCAGGGAAGAAAAAAGAAAATAAATTCAGTTGGATGGAATCAGTATTATATACAGACAGTTACATTGTGATTCCTGAAGGATGTCAAAAAATGGGAAAATACTTTTAGTACAGTAACAAGATTCAATTTCAAAGTTGTCTGACATGTATTTTTATTTAAACATTGAAAGATTTTATTCTTCTAGAGACTTAGGACATTTGCAACTCAATGGGTTTGTTTTCAAGATGCAACTGTCAAAGCAATGCTGTCCTGTGAAATGAGGGAAATTGTCTTATAAATGTATGTCTGCATGAGTACATGCACTAATAAGCAACACTATTGCTGACAATATGAAAAATAATTATTAGTGAAGGGAAAAAAGCATGTAGCAGCAAGTATGAAACAAAAACAAACAAAAAAAAATACAATTGCTTAGACAAGGATAATCAGATTTAGAAAAAAACAAGCACATACTGAAGATGTCATTTCACTGCTGCAAAGCCTGAGTGTGAGTGTGTGTGACGAGAAAGCATTTCTGGCTGATGCTAAATCAGTCACTCAACTAATCTAATAGCCTATGGGTGGGGAAAGGAAAATACAAAAGGACACGCTGTAAATTCTCCCTCCCCCACTGAAGTCTGTGAAATCTGACCTGCAGTTTCAGTATGCTAACAAGCTTCTCTGAAAACCCTGCCTCTGTGTGAACATGTGACTTACACTGCACTAAAATGTAAACAAAGTGTTTAGCAAGCAACTGATTTTAGAAACGAGATAGTGCCCTTTAAGTCAAAAATAAATAAATATTAAATAATATATAATTGTACAGAATTACTAAGAATTCGAAAGTAATCCAAGCAAGGCAGGCAGTCTGTTTCCAGTCAAAAATCCTTTATTAAGTACACAGACATGCGATCCAAGTAAAACAAAAATAGAGTAATAGTTTCCTTACAAGCTTTCCAAATATATATATATATATATATATATATATATATATATATATATATATACTTTTATCAGGCAAGGGAGTGGTTTATTGTGCTGTAAAACAAAGTGCTATTGGTACACATGTTAAATTCACATCCCTTCCCCCATCATTGTGATATTCGAGCTGGTCCTGCCCCACTTAGTAGCTGTCATAATAATATAACCCTTATGTACTTTAAATAAAATTTATAATGATATGGTACCTCTTATTTAACCAGATTATTAAGTCTTATTAAATATGTGATTTTATCCAAGACAATATACTACATGGCTGGAAATATATCAACTTTAGTCCATTTGGCAATCAAAAAATATATATAAATATATACATATACACTTTGCATGTAAAAAATCAATTGTAAAAATCATATTCTCTTTTCATAATTTATTGTTAACAAAGATCACTTTCGTCCTTCTAGACTTCTTCAGGTCTGTGTACAAGAACCCTAAAAACTATCTATAAAAATGTATATAATTGTATAATTAGTTAGTATTGTTATTACACATCATTTTGAATAAAGTGGAAAAAAGAGAACCAGAAAAAGAAAAACTAATAAGAAAAAAATGTATGATGATGGAAACACAATATACAGTTAAATTACAACTGATTTAAAATAGTATTTAAAACCAACTGGTAGAATAAAATAAAATTAGTCATGTAAACAATGTGGCAATTTTCTAAGTTCCAGTACACTTTTAATTGAACAGTAGTAGTTTAATCCAGGCTTCCTAAAAGAGTTCAGCTTTAATTGCCACATGAGTTCATGTTTCTCCAGAATATTCGGGATGTCTCCTTCAAAATCACCCATGTCTATGCGATCCAGGCTCTGGAACTTAAAACCTGTGTGTATTTTATGAAGAGAAAGGTGTTTGGCTAGTGCATTATTTTTACATCCAGAGCGGATTCCTGACAGATGACATGAAATCCTATGCTTGAGTTCATTTACAGTCTTGCCCACATAGAATGCATCACATTCATTGCACTGTGCCCTGTAAATTACTTTTGTAGTGTTACAGTTACGCCCTGCACTGCTCTTAATGATTTCCTTTAAATAAGGGCAATAAAAACTATCACCTTGCTGTATAAATATACAAAATGTACAATTAGTTTCACATCTTTTAGTGTTTCTCTCATACGGTCTAGGTTTAAATTCAACAACACTTCTAATGTTCCTGGCCTTCCTATAAACAAAGGATGGGGCTTCACCTAAGATGTTAATCAGAAAAGGGTTTCCTCTGACAATGTCCCAGTTTTCTTCAATAACATTTTTGATACTGTGATAATCCAGTGCATGTCAGGATGCAGCTATTTTTGTATTTGTTATTCTTTGTGGAATTTCTTAACATTCTCCTACTGGGGAGGTTGAGTGAAGGTGCTTCAGTCCTTTTCAGTTCTATAATGGGTTCCAGCATGTTTTTTAACACCTGACTTTTATAGCCTCTCACTAGAAAATCATTCTCTAAGTTGTTTGGGTTTCTCAAAAATGGTTCCATCTCTGTGGTAATTCTAGCTAATCTATAGCCTTGGGACTTCACTACATTATACTTTGTTTTTGTAGGATGTAGACTTTTACTGTGGAGTTATAAGTTAACCCTCGTTGGTTTTCTGAATAGATCAGTTGTGATTCTGTTATTGTTGGTGTCCTTGGAAATCTGCATATCTAAGAAAGTGGTTGAAGTATATCAAATATATAAAATAATTCAATCAGGCAAAACATTAAGATAATGCAGAACTCTGAAAAGTTAAAGTGCCAAGGAATATACTTATCAGCTCTTTGAGAAGCACTCCAGACAGAACAAAAGGAGATTCTGACATTGTGTGCAGGAATTTACAAATAGGGACTATTTTTAAATCTGCAAGCCTTGAAACAATCAGATAATACAAAAGCTGTTAGACCAGTTTTATAAACTTTAACACCACCACAGGAATAGGGGGACCAGTTTCAGAAAAGATGAGAAAACAGCAAACAAAGTCAGCAAATATGTAAAATAATTCAGAAAACAGCAAACAAAGCCAGCAAATATATAAAATAAATCAGTCAGGCAAAAACAATTAAGAAAATGCAGAACTCTGAAAAGTTAAAGTGCCAAGGAATATAGTTATCAGCTCTTTGAGAAGCACTCCAGTCAGAACACAAGGAGATTCTGACAGGGTATGCAGGAATTTACACATTGGAACTATTTTTAAATCAGCAAGCCTTGAAACAATCAGATAACACAAAAGCTGTTAGACCAGTTTTATAAACTTTAAAACCACCAGAGGAATAGGGGGGATCCAGTTTTAGAACAGATGAGAAAACAACAAAGTCAACAAATATATAAAATAATTCAGAAAACAGCAAACAAAGTCAGCAAATATATAAAATAATTCAGTCAGACAAAAAGAATTAAGAAAATGCAGACCTCTGAAAAGTTAAAGTGCCAAGGAATATACTTATCAGCTCTTTGAGAAGCACTCCAGTCAGAACACAAGAAGATTCTGACAGTGTATGGAAGTATTTACAAATAGGAACTATTTTTGAATCAGCAAGCCTTGAAACAATCAGATAACACAAAGGCTATTAGACCAGTTTTATAAACTTTAACACCACCACAGGAATAGGGGGGAACCAGTTTCAGAACAGATGAGAAAACAGCAAACAAAGTCAGGAAATATGTAAAATAATTCGGAAAACCGCAAACAAAGTCAGCAAATATATAAAATAATTCAGTCAGGCAAAAAAATTAAACAATGCAAAACTCTGAAAAGTTAAAGTGCCAAGGAATATACTATTTTTTAAATATACTATTAGAATATATTAATTTTCAGTCAGCAAGCCCTGAAACAATCAGATAACACAAAAGCTGTTAGACCAGTTTTATAAACTTTAACACCACTACAGGAATTGGGGGGGACCAGTTTTAGAACAGATGAGACAACAGTAAACATGGAAGGCCCTCAATGTAAATATGATTGCTCTCATTTTTCTAACGTTGATGTGCTCCCGCTTGAAGGTGTCTGTCCAGGTGCCTTGCACCTTCAAGCTGCCCAAAGCAGCTTCCCAGCCCAGGTCCGCAGTATCTGTGTTCATCTTGTGGACTGGTGGGAGGGGTTGTAAAGGAAGTTCTGGGTTGAGGAAGACATGGTCCAACCAAAGGATCTCCTTCCTTAGGCATGGAAGGAAGGGAATGTTGTGGTCCAGGGGGTGGGGGTGTTAGGTCTATGTTGACCTCAGCTACCAGTGGTTTTCTCATCTGTAGTCTTGCCAATGGCAGCATGGGTATAGTGGAAGCCATATGTCCCAGGACTCTGAGATATTGTCTCACTGTCATAGCAGTGGCGTGGAGAACAGACAGCAAATATAGTTTCGGGTTTTCTACCTTTTGAGTTGGAAGGAATGCCTTCATAACATCTGTCCTTATTCTGCAGCCCAGGAAAACTTTGTCCTAGAAGGGAAGTAGTTTGGACATGGGGTAATTGATGTTGAAATTCAGTGACTGTAGGACAGAAATGACTATGTAGAGTTGGAGGTGTAGGGAACTGGGGCAGTCTGCCTGGATTGAGGTCATCCTGGTATGGAAGATTTGAATGCCTTGTACCCTGTAATAGGCTATCACAGGAATCAGACACTTAATGAATATTCTTGGACCAGTAGATAGTTCAAAGGGCAAGGGAAAGAACTGAAAATTCATCTTCTTGCAGCTCATAAACCTGGGAATTCCAACGTGCTGGCTGACAAACTCAGCAGGTCCATCTTGAGTTCTCACGAGCGGTCCCTGAATCTGTCAGTCACAAAGCAAATGTTTGACCATTGTGGTCAACCATGCTGCGACCTTTTTGCTTCCCCAGTCAACCACAAATGCAGCAGTTACTTTGCCCTGATCCCCCCATGAAGGGAGTCGCCCAGGGATGCTGTTCTTCATGACTGGCCTCCGAGTCTCCTCTATGCTTACCCTCCTATTCCCCTAGTACCCAAAGTCTTACAGAATGCTCATCACCTGTAGACTTCTCTAACCCTCATTGCCCCTTTCTGGCCTTGTCAGGCATGGTTCTCATTCCTAAGGTAACAAAAGCAAAACCTTCACCTGGACGGTAAGTGCAAAGGCCCAACCAAACAAAGTACATCAAACAAACAGCCAACACTAGATGGGGAGTAAAAACTCCTTTTATTGTAATAAAGAGACAGACCGGTTTTGGCCCAAAAGAGCCTTCATCGATGTGAAAAAAAGAGTCAAGGCAACTCTCTTATAAACCATAGGGCACCACAAAATGACCAATGATACACAGTGACTAATTAATAATTAATTCAGTCGACAGGGCCACTTGAAAATACAAATAGACACCCTTCACCAAAAAAACACATTATATTGCCCTGTCAGGACAAAATGTTAATAAAAAATAAAAGAACAATAAAGAGTAATAGAAAAAGACAAAAATGATGCATCAATCATTAAAAGTTATATATGTTCATTTAGACCCGGTGGAAATAGTCCACTAAGTCTATTTATCCAACTTGTTTCCTTTTTAGTTAATATCTCATGCCATCTGGTTTTAATGAATTTGTGTCCACCTACTTTATCAATGATAGCAAACCGGAAAATAGCATTATTATGCACAAGAGTATGCTTTTACAGGGCATTGGTAATGACCTTATTTCTCATATTACTAAGATGTTCCAAAATGCGTAACTTCATGGGTCTGGACATTTGTCCAATATAAAATGCAGAGCAATAACAGACATCCAAGTAGATAACCCAATCGCTACTGCAGTTAGTCAAAGATTTAATTTCAAAAACCCGTGATGTACTCTTACTACTAAATTCCTTGTTTTTTACCACGTGTTTACAAAGACTGCAGTGACCACAAGGGAAACACCCCATCAAAGTGGTACCATCCAAAGTGCATTGAGACTTAATACTGGGAAAAGAAGCACATTTGTAAAAATTTAAATAACCTTCTAAGGTGATCCCTCTTTGAAAAGAAAAGGCACACCTGTCATCCAGTATTTGTCCAAGATGTTCATCCACTAATAAAATATCCCAATGCCTCTGTACAAGATTAACTAATTGCTGGGTATTTCTACCAAAAGTAGTTATGAAGTTAATCTTAGTGTCATCCCTAGGATTGTGATGATGATATGTTAACAATTTTTGCCTGGGTATCTTATCAACTTCATTCTTGACTTGTGATAGATGAGTTGGAGAATACCCACTTTCCATATATCTGGCCGTGAGATCAACATTATAATGTAATAAATCATCTTCCTTTGAACAAATACGTCAAATGCGCATGTATTGAGATTTTGGGATATTTTTAATAATATGTCTTGGATGACAGCTGGATGCATGTAACAAAGAATTAGAGTGAAAGGGTTTCCTGTATACAGAACTGATAAGGGTACCATACTCCTGCTTGCTCGCTATAACATCTAGGAAAGAAATAGATTTCCTATCATAACTGACTGTAAAATGAATCCATTTGTTGTCGTTAAGATGCTCTAAAAATTCTTCCAAGTATGTAATATCTGATTTCCAAATCAGTCAGCATTTTTAATCAAACCCTGATGGCCTTGGAATTCTAGTTAAATGAATTATCCCTGTATAGCCCTGGGTTCAACACTTTCTTACTATGTTTAACTGAGCATGTATTGACTAAAAATGCCTTTTATTTTAATGGCGTTTGTTAACTACAAATGAAGGGTACGGCTATGTGGGCTTCTTTTGCCCCCATATATGCTGACCTATTCATGAGGTATTTTGAGCGTATTATGATTTATGACAAGAATCATATTTTCATGGAAGAAATCGATATTTGGAGGCAGTTCTTGGATGACTGCTGGATGATATGGAAATCAGATATTACCTACTTGGAAGAATTTTTAGAGCACCTTAATGACAGCAAATGGGGGATTTATTTTACAGTCAGTTATGATAGGAAATCTATTTCTTTCCTGGATGTTATAGCGAGCAAGCAGGAGTATGGTACCCTTATCAGTTCTGTATACAGGAAACCCTTTCACTCTAATTCTTTTTTACATGCATCCAGCTGTCATCCAAGGCATATTATTAAAAATATCCCAAAATCTCAATACATGCGCATTTGACGTATTTGTTCAAAGGATTTATTACATTATAATGTTGATCTCATGGCTAGATTTATGGAAAGTGGGTGTTCTCCAACTCATCTATCACAAGTCAAGAATGAAGTTGATAAGATACCCAGGCAAAATTTGTTGACATATCATCATCACAATCCTAGGGATGACACTAAGATTAACTTCATAACTACTTTTGGTAGAAATACTCAGCGATTAGTTAATCTTGTACAGAGGCATTGGGATATTTTATTTGCGGATGAGCATCTTGGACAAATACTGGATGACAGGTGTGCCTTTTCTTTTCGAAGAGGGGTCATCTTAGGAGGTTATTTTAATTTTTACAAATGTGCTTCTTTTCCCAGCATTAAGTCTCAATGCACTTTGGATGGTACCCCTTTGATGGGGTGTTTCCCTTGTGGTCACTGCAGTTTTTGTAAACACGTGGTAAAAAACAAGGAATTTAGTAGTAAGAATACACCACAGGTTTTTGAAATTAAATCTTTGACTAACTGCAGTAGCGATTGGATTATCTACTTGGCTGTCTGTAATTGCTCTGTGTTTTATATTGGACAAATGTCAAGACCCATGAAGTTATGCATTTTGGAACATCTTAGTAATATGAGGAATAAAGTCATTACCAATGCCCTGTATAAGCATACTCTTGTGCATAATAATGCTATTTTCCAGTTTACTATCATTGATAAAGTAGGCGGACACAAATTCATTAAAACCAGATGCATGAGATATTAACTAAAAAGGAAAAAGGTTGGATAATTAGACTTGGTGGACTATTTCCACTGGGTCTAAATGAACATCTATAACGTTTAATGATTGATGCATCATGTTTGTCTTTTTCTATTACTCTTTATTGTTCTTTTATTTTTTATTAACATTTTGTCCTGACAGGGCAATATAATGTGTTTTTTTGGTGAAGAGTGTCTGTTTGTATTTTCAAGTGGTTCTGTCGACTGAATTAATTATTTATTAGCCACTGTGTATCATTGACCATTTTGTGGTGCCCTATGGTTTATAAGAGAGTTGCCTTGACTCTTTTTTTCACATTGATAAAGGCTCTTTTGGGCCGAAACTGGTCTATCCCTTTATTACAATAAAAGGCATTTTTACTCCTCATCTAGTGCTGGCTGTTTGTTTGATGTATCTCATTCCTAAGGTCTCATCTTCAGTATCCACCTTGGATACTAGATCCCATTCTGGATCTCATTTCCCATCCCTGAGGGTCTCTACTTTCCAATCTTCAGACTCTTCATCTAAGTCCATGGGTTCTCCAGTTCCAGTAATCTTTCCGCAGTCCAGACTTCCTTCCCCAATGAGGAGAATTATTTTGGCTTCTCAAAAGCAGTCTCCAAAGAAGGTGTATTCCAGGAAATGAAAAAGGTTTTCCATTGGGGCCAGACAATGGAATCTAGATCCATTCTCAGCTCCTATTCCTGATATTTTGCTCTTCTTATCTTCCCTTTTTCAGGTTGGGGCATGTTTTTCTCCCATTAAGCTCCATTTGGCTGCCATCTCTAATTTCCATATCAACGATGAGCCTACCTTTTCTTCCAAATTGTGCAAAATTTTTCTGAAAGGAGTTTTTCTTCTAAGATCTCCTATTAAGGATCCATCCCACCATGGGATTTGATCTTGGTGCTGCAGTCCCTAACACAAAAACCTTTTGAACCAGTTGGTTCATGTGATATTAAATTCCTTTCTTGGATGACTGCCTTCTTAGTAGCCATCACTTCAACCAAGAGGGTCTCGCAACTTTGGGCACTGTGCATTAAGCCACCGTTCATGATCTTTCATAAGGAAAGGGTGTCTCTTCGAAGAAATCCTTTCTTTCTCCCTAAAGTGGCCTCAGAAGCTAATCTCAATCAGTCAATTCATCTACCTGTCTTCTTCCCAAATTACTCTAATAAAGGAGAATATATCTTGCATTGTTTAGATGTCCACAGGCAATTGCATTTTTCTCTAAAAAGGACTGAGGAGTTTAGAAAGTCAGACCAACTCTTTCTGGCCTTTTCTCAGAACAGAAAGGACCAGGCAGTTTCCAAAGTGACTATTTCCAAGTGGATTGCTAGTTGTATTTCCTTCATTTATGCTAGTCAGCATTTAGAACTATCCAGACCAGTTAAGGCTCACTCTAGTAGGTCTGTTGCTGTGTCATCAGCCTTTTCGGCTAGACTTTCCCTTGATGAGATTTGTACTGCTGCAACTTGGTGTAATCCACACACTTTCATTTTGCACTACAAACTGGACTTGGTGTCTAGAAACAGAGTTTCCTTTGGTTCCTGCCTACTCTGACATATTCTTCCTTGAGGTGACCCAGGGTACATAGTAGCTGGGGACTCTGACCCATCTGTGATGAATAATGACATGGATAGCATCAGATAAAGAGTTATGTACTTACCATAACTTGGCATCTGTGCTATCCAGTGTCACTATTCATCACATTCCTGCCCTCCTTCCCCCTTCCTTCTGGGGGTTCTGGTGAGACTGAAGTGGCTTGTATTTGGTGAGACATTTTTGGCTTCTTCGTTTCAGCTAGTTTAGCAAACTTGATCTGAGGGTTAGAAGGTAGCAGTGGATTGTGGGAAGGGGAGGAGCTTGAGCTCTCAATTTGTCTGGGAAGTTGCCAGCTCAGATCTGAGGCCGGATCCAAGACCCATCTGTGATGAAAAATGACACTGGATAGCACAGATGCCAAGTTATGATAAGTACATAATTCTTTTTTGAAACACATCCAATATCTGTTTCAGACCAGGCACCAATAAAGATTAAGATAATACTGCAGGGTAATCAAGTAAAAATGAGAGAGTATTTTAAGGAATGGGTAGTGGAAATGATTCAAGAGTTGTTAGGGAATGTACAAATAGCTTCAGAATGGTTAGTTAAGGAGTGGGATAAAATGAAGACGAAATTTAAAAATATGGTAGAATTAGAGAGAAAGATATATGGGAAAGAAGTAATAGGAATCATTTAGAGGGATTATCAAAGGTTAAAGCATTATAGATGAAGAGGAATCTTGCAAAATGAGAAGTGCAATTGTTGAGTGCTGAAGGAAAAATAAAGGAGTTTTTGGATAATATGTATGAGTACAGAACAGATTCTGTTTAGCAAGTGTTTTTGATAACAATCCAAGAGCAAAAAACGATTAACACAGAAACCTAAACAACAGAAAACATAAAATGGCATTGCCAACCTAAAGGAGCCTATGACTAGAAAAATAACAAGAGATCCTATATAAATATTAGAGATATTTCAGAAATTCTATGAAAATCTGTAGAAATGGAGTAAACCAAAAATAAAACACAAATGGAAATATTTCTGGAAGACTTAAATATGACAAGGTTAGGGGAAAATGAGGCTCAAGAATGAACAGTTATGACTGGAGGGGATTAACAGGGGAATCTATATAACAGATGGCATTCCTGCAGAAATTTGGAAATTAGGAGGTGGAAAAGTGATAAACATCTGGTAGGTTTTGTTTCCAATATTGTAAAAGGAGAGACAGTACTAGCATCTTGGGGGAGAAAGTTGTGTTGGCTGTACTATTCAAAAAGGGCAAAGACTCTTAAATCTAACTTCATATAGACCAGTTTCAATTTTGAGCCATGATTATAAAGTATTTACATCTATACTAGTTTAGAAAATGGCTACAGTATTGGCAAAACTGATAGATATGCACCAATGTGTTTTTTTTGTGGAGGGGAGACAAACATTTGGCAACATAAACAGCATGATGATAATTCAAAGGGAAGTAGATTGCATGAAAATGTGGTTATGGCTGTTGGATCATAATGCAGAGGATGCATTTGATAGAGTTAGCTGAGATTTTATGATTAGGGCAATGCCTGCATTTTCATTTCCTGATATAATAACAGAGATAATTAGAAAGATATGTGAAAGGTCAAAGGCAAGAATCAAGATGGATGGGCTCCTCTCTTGAAAGCTGGGCTTGAATAGAGGAAACAGGCATGGTTATCCTCTTTCTTCTTTGTTCTTTGTTATTTGCATAATACTTAGAGCCATTGTCAAAAAAGGACTCTCACATTTAATGATGTAAGTGATATGGTACTCAAGAAAAAAATCCCTGTATTTTCAGATACTATTGTTTTGTACTTGAAAAATCCAGAAAAGGAATTTCAGAGTTGTGGAATATCCTGAAACAGTTACAATTTATTTCAAGCTATAAAATAAATGAAAATAAAACATCAGCAATACCAGTTCAGCAGTATCCATATTTATGGGGACATGATAAGATGATTTAATGGTTTGATATTAAAAGGGATTCTGTTATGGCAGCTAAAGATATGTCAGAAGAGTAAACAAAGGATAATTCAAAAAGTGAAAAGCTGGAAGCTCTTGACGATGGATAAGGATAGTGAGGTACAAGCAGTAAAAATGTTTCTAGTCTCCTGGTCTATCCCTTTATTACAAGGTCAGATATATTTTTATCAACTAATGTAGAAGCTGTGGACCACAATTATTAAAGAAGTGAAGTGTCTTTATTTGAGAGGGAAAGCAGGCAAGCTTTAAGTGGGATAATTTGACTCTTCCCACAGAACAAGGTGATTTAAGATTACCAGATCTGAAGGATTACTTTAGAGCTACACAATTTAGGCTCAATGAAATTGGAGAGTGGAGTTCATTTAATAAGGAGAGAAGAATATTTTGGATGCAGGTATTTAAGGAGAACAGTAACAACCATACAGAATATTATATGTACAAAGCAGCAGAAAACATTTTGAGAACTAAGCTTAATTAGAAATGGAGAACAGAGATTTTACCAATAAGAATGGTTGTAAGTAAGGGCACAGAAAATAGGTCTGAGAGAGATGGAATTTACTGGAGAAAATTAACACTGGAACCAATGTATTGGGAGAAGATAACAAAGGAGAGAAAAATCTTAGAGTGGGATGAAGCCAAGCAGAAGTTTGCAGGTTGCAGACTTCCTTCCCTACCGGGGAGTGACAGTAGAGTAAAGGCATAAAGTGGTAGGGAGTATTAAAGGAAACACCAGCTCTGGTTGAGTTCATAGCTGAGTCTGGAACAAAAGTTACACTACAAAAAGGAATAATTACTAGAATATATAAAATAATACATGATAACTATAAAAATCAATCAGAAATTGTTAGACGACTGAGAAATGAGAATGAATAGGCACTATACAAATAAACAATGGGAGGCTATATGTATGGTTCCCAATTAAGCAACAACATTAGAAGGTTTAAGATTTTTACATGGAAGTGTTTGTATAGGTACTTTTATACCCCAAGTAGACATCAGAGAATTTTTCCACAGGTAGACAGCAATTGCTGGAGATGTGATGGGAAAGAGAGGGGTAGCTGGGAACATGTTTTTTGGAAATGTAATGAGGTGCTATATTTTAGAAATTCCCTCAGGATATTTTAATGTTCGAGGTACAAATTATTTTAACTAAGCTAGACACAGTAAGGCCCTAGTAAATTTAATGCTGCTGGCTGCCAAAAAGGCAATTACTAGGAAATGGAAATAAAAAAAACAAAAGTAACTGCAACAGAATTGTTGAATGCTGTAAAGGAGATAAAAGCACTAAAGGTGGGTCTTTTAGAAAAGGGAAGACCTAAACTATATAAAAATAAATTGAATCGTTGGGAACAATACTTATAGAATAATGTTCAGGAGGAGTGACATTTTAAGGAAGGTATGACTTGAACAGTATATATGTAATGTTAAACTGAATGTTTGTTAAGACAACAATCATATCTGTACAATGTGCACAAATGAAAATCTGTTGGAATGACTTGTTTTCTATTTTATAACTGAATGTGTACTCATGTCATTATTCTATGAGTGATGTTAATAAAGATGTTAAAAAAACAGTATACTAAGGCACACCACTCAGCCAGGTCTGGGGTGGTGTTCATTGTAGTGTACATTGGGGAGGCATGGGGATATATATATAATCCAGCTAGACTCAGCCAAAAAAGGTATGCAGCATGACTAATGGGCTCACCACCTGCAAGGCAAAGGAAGGGGAATCAGGTATAGTGCCATTCAAGAGGCAGGCAGGGTCATGCTCCATTAATGCAGACTAGATTCTAACAATGGGAACTGGATTTTGTAGCACTGAATTTGTTTTCTATGCTGGGAAATGAGCTAGAGAATGTGAGTGAGGCTGAAATGTGCCCACTAGATTGAGATCATTTTACCTCTACTCACAATATTAGTTCTGCAACCAGACCTCTTAATTTGGAGCAGTCTGGTACTGACCCTCAGCAGAAGCCTTAGATAAGTGTGGGTACTCCCAAGCCCCTTGATGGGCGCTGTTCAATATTGAAGTTTGCACCAATGAATGAGAGGGTCATCCAAATATGACTGTGAGCTGCAAAAAGGAAAATGTTTTCTGTTTTTTGTGCATATGCACTTAATAGCTCGTAAGAGTATTCAACCTTCTTAGACACAATGGATGCAGTGTTCAGCAGGGAACCACTTATGAATTCTGCAGTTATACTACGAAATGTCATTGCTCACGTGGGAAAGGATGGTGATACCTGGAAAGATCTAAATGGGAGAAACAGTTGCCTGGTCTCACTCTCAAGAGTGATTTTTTTTTTCTTCTTTGTTATTCATGGATTGTTCATAACAAAGGTAGCTCAAAAGTGCTCTTACTACCAAAACACTTTGGTCCAAAGGTCAGTGAGTACCTTTGTAGTCATACCATCAGGTTGGGCCACTAAATCTGGACACTTAGGTGAAGTGAAGTGCTGAGCTGTTCATAGGTTCATAGGTTCATAGGTTCATACTAGGCTATCTGCCCTAGGGCATTTATAAGCCTAGCCAGAATGTGTTTGGCTTTCGCCACCCATTTTAAATTTATTTTGCTATGCCCTTTTTCGAGGTTAGTGTACTGTGCCTCTGTCTAACAGTGACACAGAAGTGATACCCGGGGTAAACCTACGATCTCCCATCCACTCATCAAGATTCCTCTTGAAGAGAGTCAATGAGGGACTCTGCCTAACCTGGACTGGGATTTTATTCCAGAGTGAAGGGAGCCTCTGGGTTATGAATCTGTCCCTCCAGCATGTCCTATTTATTTCAGTGCTGAGGTTCAAGTCTCTCGAGCGCGTAGCTCGATGGGATTTGGATTTTCTGAGGTGCAGCATGTCCATTAATTCCGGGTTAGACATGGCTTTATACGTCAGGCACAGATCGCCTCTGAACAGGCGGTATGCCACTGAGTAGAGCTGGAGATTCTTTAACCGGGCAGCATATGGCATCTGTTTGAGCCCTTTGATCCCCTTGGTGAGGTACTTTTGGGGTCTTTCCAGTTGCTGCAGGTGTCTGGTAAGGTACATCCCAAAAGGGGCATTGTACTCAATTATGGGCCTGATGAGGGATGAGTAAAGAGGCACGATGACCTCCCCTGATCTAGATGTGAATCCCTTCATGATTAGGTGGGCTATATAAAATGTTTTTCTAACCACTTTGGCCACGTGGTTGTCAAATGAGAGATTGCTATCAACTTGGGTCTCCAGGTCCCTAATTACTTCTTCTGTACTTAATGGATTACCACCTATGTGGTAATTTGTGGCCACTTTGTTTTTGCCAAAGGGGATGACTATACACGTTTTGGCATTTAGCTTGAGGCCATGGCTCTGGCACCAGTTGTCTGTTTCTATGAGGCCCTTTTGGAGGATGCTTATGTCGGCTGGAGAGTCGATTATGGCGCCCAGTTTGCAGTCATCTGCGAACTTGGTCAGCCACAGTCCTTCCGTGTTGGCCTGTACCTCCGAGAAATATATACCGAACAAGAGAGGTCCCAGGACTGAGCCTTGTGGGACACCACTTGTAACTGGTTTGGAGTCTGACATGGCTCCAGCAATTCTAACCATGTGGGTTCTGTCCTTGAGCCAGTTTGCAATCCATCTAGTGACATAGGGGTTTATATTTAAGCTGGTGAGCTTATCTATAATGCCCGAGTGGGGTATTGTATCGAAGGCTTTTGCGAGGTCCAGGTAGGCTGTGTGGACCACCTTCCCCTCGTCAATGGCCTTGGTGACTGTTTCAAAGAAATCAACCAGGTTTAAGAGGCAGGATCTGCCCTTAACAAAGCCGATCTGGGTAGGATCCAGTGTTTGTAGGTCCCCGATATCTTTATTTATGAGGTCCATGATGATTCTTTCCATAGCTTTGCAGATCAAGCTAGTCAGGCTTATGGGGCGATAGTTTCCAGGATCCGTTGAGGCACCACCTTTATGGAGAGGAACCACTGTTGCTGTACGCCACTCTTTGGGCACATATCCTGTAGTAAGGCTGAGATTGAACAGTAGTTTTATGTTTGGGTTTAGCTCTTCTTGGAGTTCATGTAGGACGCAGCCCGGGACATCATCTGGTCCCATTGATGCTGTGTTTTTTGCTTTGGAGAGGGCGGCTCTTACCTGAGCATCTGAGATGTCAGGGGGGCAGCACTCTGCTGGGATAGATATTTGCCCTTTTGGTGGGGAGTTTGCTGAACCTGTCAGCTAGGATGTTGGCAATGTCTGTGGGTTCAGTGTATTTTTTGTCATTTTGGACTAATTCTGAGCATATCTGGGAATTACCACCCAGGTTCCTAACATAACTAAAGAAAGCCTTGTGATTATCCTTAGTGTCCTGTGCAATTTTTCTCTCGAAGCTGGCCTTAGACAATTTTATGTGTGCCCATAGTTTTTTGCTAATACTGATCAGTGATGCCTTCCCTTTTTGGGATTTTGCTCTATCATTTAGTAGCTTCCTCCTTCTATTGTATAGTTTGTTTATGGCTGGGGTCCACCAGATAGGACGTCTGCCTTTGGAGGATTGGGTCTTGGTTTTATTTGGGATCGCATGATCCATGCATTCCTGAAGGTGTTCATAGAATGCGTTTATAAAAGGATTCTGCGGTCTGGGCCGTATTTTCCACAGGCCCGGGGGCTTTGAAGGATTCCACCTCAGTTTTGAGGAGTGTGAAATTTGCTTTAGAGAAGTTTTTCACTGTGGTTTTCCGGGCAGGGGGTGGGGTCGGGATGTGAATATCCAGTGAGATTAGTTTATGGTCTGATCTTACCAGTGAGAGATACACTTCTGGTCTGGAGCATAGAGTCCCCATGTTGGTGATGATCAGGTCCAGTATGTTTTCCCCTCTTGTGGGAGTGGTAACAAGTTGTTCCATAGCATGTGAGTTTATAAATTCTAGGAACCTTTGGGCTAGGGTGTTGGAGCTAGAGTAATGCTCCCAGTCTATGTTTGGGTAGTTGAAGTCGCCCAATATAATGGTGTTTTGAGAGACCTTCATATTTTCCAGTGTTCTCAGGAAGGCCGAGTGGGGTTCCTGGGTTTGGGAGGGTGGTCTGTAGCAGGCTATAAACTGGAAGGCAGTTTTACCCACTGTTAGTTGCACATGGATAGTCTCTGATGCTTCGTGCTTTGCCACCAACCTGGAGGTGTGGGTATCTTTGATGAATATCGATACCCCCCTCCTTTTGTGGTTCGGTCCAAGTTTTGGGGCCGAAAAGCATGGTATGAGGTATAACCTGGTAGTGCTGGGGTGCTCTCGGGAGCCCTGAACCAGGTTTCTGTTACTGCACAGATATCGATGTTCTCCATGCTAAGGAGAGTTTCGAGTGCGTGCATCTTGAGGTTTAGACTTCTGGCGTTGAGTAGCATTACTCTTAGTTTCTTATCCCTTGTGATACCTATGGAGGTGGGTTTGTCTTTTGAGCCTTGCCTAAAAAAGGCACTATGGGGGTAGCAAGAGCCTTTGCCAATATCCGAAAGCCCAGGGGTGACAGGTGCAAGCCGTCCCTAGCGAAGCATCGTGGCTTGTCGAGCATATCATCCCAAGCTGACAGGCATTGGATCCCCTTTGAATGACACCAGTACTTAAGCCAATTGTTGAAATTGATCATCTTGTCTTCATATTGTGGCATCATTCTTGGTGAGGGTAAGATGCTACTCAAGGTCAGGGTCATACCGGCCTGGGCTAAATGCTCAGAGAGCTCCTTTATGTCTCTTTTCATGTAGTCCAGGGAGGTACGTCTCAGGTCATTCACACCAGCATGGACAATGACTGAGTCATATTTGTACTTGCCTTGGAGTGACCTGAGTGCTTGTGTTATGTGGCAGATCCTAGCGCCCGACAGGCTGCTCACCGTGACCCTCTCCTTGTTCAGTGTGCCTGATGATAGAGTCACCTGTTACAAGTGTATCAGGTGTGTTGTTTAGTCTTAAGGGCTGTGAATGTTTGGCACACTGGCTTTGTGAGATATGTGTTGCACGTGTTTTGTTTTGGGGTAGCGGCTGCTTGGGTGTCTGCTTTGGAGGTCTCTGCTGCTTCGGCAGATCTTTATTTAGAGCCTCTGAGTATGTTTTTGTATGATTATGTGTTTGGTTTACTGTCGTGGTAGGTCTATGTGAGACTGGAATTGTAGTGAGTGTGGTTTCCTTCTCCTCCTGACTGGTTATGCCAGTACTGAGTTGAGAGAGCTTAGCCTCCAGTTTGGCTATATGGTTGCATCTCTCACATGTTAACTAATCACCATCTGGATGGTGAGCTGGGTCAGATTACTGAAGCAGTGGCTGGACAGACCCAGACCTGTAGTGAGGGTGTCATGGAAACACCTAGCCATTGCATCTGTGTGATATCAGTTAAGCTTCCCCTTTCACAACAGCTTCACCAATATACAAGGAGAGGTCAGAGATGTGCAGCCTGAATAGAGGTCAGAGATGTGCAGCCTGAATAAACCAAGTTTAAGACCTCAACATTTAAGGTGAGAGCAAGGAGCTGTTGTCAAAATACGGTTAGTTCTTGTTATGGCAGTAATCCTAACACCCAGTTGTGGATACTAGAAGAGAGAAATGCTGTCTAGTTGAAGAAAGAGCCTTCCGTGTAGTAATAGCAAAGGCGTATCTGGATTTGGCTGATAAATACTTCCTAGTCAGAAAAGCAGCAACTGCAGCAGTTATCAAAGTGAAGACTTGGGTGTGGAAAAAGTCTGATGGGGCCATGGGGAATGGCTTTCAGATGACCTCAAAGACATTGCTGTGAATCATTTCCTGACTAATGAAAGGTAGGTGGAAGATTGCCCTGTTGTTCTCAGCAAAGGTGAAGAAACACTGACCTCACCTGGGGACTATTTCACTGTCCGGTTGATAGCCCATATGTTCATTGTTTCTTCTGTGAAAGTGACAGTTAGGCACCAAGAGTAAGTAATCATTTGTTTGAGGTTCCCCTGGCCCTTCCAGCTCCTGAAATACTAATCAAAGCTAGGTCATCTGGATCATACTCAGGACTGTATTTCTCTGCACCAGAGAGTTGAGAACTGCTAGAAGAAACACTTTGAGGAATTTCTAGATCTTGTTAACCTCTTCCTCTGAGATGGCAGTGTCAGAAGGAGATGGAGGTATCAGGACTATGTTGGTGGTTACAGATACAGTGGTTGAACTGTACAAAATAAAGGTGAATTGGGTTGTTTTTGTTTTTTAGCAGATTCACAGTTGTTGGATGGGTTGATGAGTGGGATGGAGTTAGTGTGAGATCATGTGATAGTGGGGTTTAGGGAGTTTTCTCCACTATTGTGTGATCTTATTGTTAGTATATATAAGTAGCAGATGACGCTGGGGCTGTAGGCTTGCCCCTGCAAAAATCTTTTTCTTTTTCAGCTGAAAGTGTATTCATCAGACTTTTTTTCTGAGTTTTGGTGACATTTTGGTTCAAGTTTTCATAATACACTCATTCTGGTAGACAAGGTCAATGCAGCAATTAAACATTTCCATAATTGCAAGGCTGCAGGAGTAGATGAGAGCCATATATTAATGCTGAATGCAGTGAACAATGTTAAAGTATTGTGGTCAACGTGTCTTTTCAGTGTGGAAATTGGCAGTACCTTTGGACTGGGAAACTAGGGTAGTGGTCTCCATTTTCAAAATGGAGTACAGTAGGGTGTGTTCCAGTTATTAAGATGCCACACTCCTCAGCCTCCATGGAAAAGCATATGCCAGGATTCCAAAGGAGACTTTGTCCAATAGTCAAGCTTAGATTCATGATGAGTAATCAGTGATATGTCCTTGCACAGACACTGGATGGGTTATTAGTGTTTTCAAATACCGTCTATATGTGTTTGTGGTCTTAGAGAAAGCATACAACAGAATACCTAAACTGCTTTATGGGAAGTGTTAGAATAGTACAGAGTGCCAAGGCCACAGCTATGTGCCATTTGGTGCCTGTATTTGAGGAATTAGAGTTGTATCCATGGGCATTACAGTGACACAATGGTTATCATTACTACATCACAACATTCGATTTTCTGGTTTAGTTATTAGCTGGGGTAGCGTCTGTGCACAAGCTACATATCCTTCCTACGTCCATGTGGGTGTTCACCAGGAGCTTTAGTATCTGCCTACATATCAAAGGTAGGTGAATAGGTGTTCCTCTAAAACTGTCCAGAGATGACATGTGCGTGTATGCGTGTGTGCGGGCCTGCATGCGTGTATGCGTGCGTGTGTGTGCATGTGTGTGTGTGTGTGTGTGTGTGTGCGTGCGTGCGTGTGTGTGTGTGTGTGTGTGTGTGTGTGTGTGTGTGTGTGTGTGTGTGTGTGTGTGTGTGTGTGTGTGTGTGTGTGTGTGTGTGTGTGTGTGTGCATCCTGCAACTGACTAGCACCTCATTCAGAATTAGATTCACTGCCTTGTGCTCACTGAGTGCCAGGATATTCTCTGGCTGTGCCTGAGCCTCCAGTTGGATTAAACAGGCTATCAGAGAATGAGTGAGTGAATGAATGAATATGAATGAATGAACATTTGGAATTGTGACCCTATACTTGACAACGCAGTAAAAACTTTTACAGTGGGTGTAGGACTCTGCCAGGATTGTGTTTTGTCTTGCCTCCTGTTTGTGATTTGTACAGACAGGATATCAAGGAAAAGCCAAAGTTTGGAGAACATCCTGTCTCGTGATTTGAGAGTTGCATCTTTGTTGTGTGCAGATGCTGTTATCATCTTGGCTTCAAGTGATTTCAATTTCCAGAGTTCATTGTTGTGATTTACTTCTGAGTGTGAAGTGGATGGGATGAAAATCAGCACCTCCAACTTAGAGGTCATGATTGTGTCTTGGAAACAGAGAAATGCTCCCTGTAGGTGAGGGAGGACAGGTACCGCAGGAGGAGGAGAAGGTTATTCAATTTGGGTTCTTTCTCACAAGTGAAAGTAAAGGGAACTGGAAGACTAACCACCTGGAGACTGCAATGGCATCAGTACTGCAGACACTGTACTGATCCCCATCTTCACTTTGGGTAGTGACCGAAAGGATTTGAGTAGGGAAACAAGCAGCAGAAATGAGGTTCCTTACAGGGTAGCTGGGGGGTCATTCTCCAGCATGGCCTGAGGAGCTCAATGAGTCAGGAGGCTCTCATAGTGCAGCCGCTGCTCCTTTGCATTAAAAGGAATCAGATGAAGTGGTTTGGACACCTCGGAAGGATGCCACCAGACATCTATCAAGGGAGGTATGCCTGGCACAGCCCACTGGTAGCAGACCCCAGCAGATACCTAGGACATGTTGAAGGGATTAAAGCTCTCTCTCAGCTGCCTGAGAACATCCAAGAATACTACAGAATGAGAAGCAGAGTGTTGTTTGAGATAGGTATATCTGGTCTGATCTGCTTCCGTGGTGATCCTCAGCAAGAAAAACTGTTTAGAAAGTGAATTAATAAATAAATGAATGAAATAATCTGTGGCTGTAAATACTAGAACTTCAAAAAGACCTAAATGAGCATGACAAAAAAATAGCACATACCATTCATTACTCTGCTCAGCATCCAGAGTGCCAGTATATATCGATAGTTGCTATAGAAAGTATTCCAACTTCAAACATACTTTGAAAATGGCTAAAAAGTTAATTATCAGTTTGAGGCTTGGAAATATCACTTTAACAAGAAAGTATATACTTAAGTTCAAAGATGGAATAAGTAAATGAATCAAATGATAAAGGCGAAACAACTGTAAAAAATGTGATGACAATGTACAGTATTTACAATTGTTTTGCTTCTGTGGGAGAGACATCAAATTCAAGCAAACTAGAAATTACTATCATGTATGCCAGAATGATACAAAAGCAGGGATTTGTGTTTCTCTTCTTCTTGTGTATAAATAGGGTTTCCTGTTCTGAGGGGTGCAAAATGTGTTACATCATATATGACTGTAACTGTTTGCAGAATGACTACTGTAGATAACACTGAGTGTATGTAAAATGTATCATAGGAGTTACCATTAATGATGACTACAACTAAAAATATAGAAAGGACAAATCCAGAGTTCACTTCTTTATTCAGGTAAATCTCACATACAAGTAGGATTTGATACAGTCTGCATATTGGGTGAATACGGATTTTTCTAAAGGATCCAAATACCCACCAAATAGTGATTTTAGATCATGTCTGGTGGTCCTTCAAATTTGTAACCTAAATTCAATCAAGCCTGAAAAATACTGGAGATTCCCTTTATTTTATGAGAAGCAAGTATTTTTCAGGGATTCATGGAATGAGTTCTGAAGTAAGAAATGCAGGAACTGGAGAGACAGAGAATAATACTAATGGAAGTGTGGGATGTTTAAAAGCGAAATGCAGGGGAGAAGATGAAGTCGTATATGGCTGCTACCTGAAGAAGTACAGAAACTTCAATAAAATTAAATAATTAAAAAGACTTGAGACTGCAAGAAACCAAAGAGCGCATATATGTGAACAAGAGATAAAGCTTGGAAAGGTTAAAGACCAGATGAAATGAAGAAATTTTAAGACAGGATTTATTCATGGAGATGTTTGGAGATTGTTATTTTGAATAGTCACAAGAAGAGCAAAAGAACTGAATGTCTACCCAGAACAATCTCAGAATAAAGTGGGTATAATTGAATTATTAATGTAAAACAAATTTATTCAACAGATGATGGCAGGATAAAATATTAGTAACAGAAATTCAGGGATATTTATAATATGGTTCACTGATAAGCATCTGGAGTCTGTGAAAAAGTAGAGTTTATAATTATTAAACAGTAAATCAAAAAGGTTCTGCCTGTTTTGGAAGATGCAGTAAGGAAAACGGGGTACTCTGTGTGTCTAACTGGGCCGCTACATATGCAAAATACAGTTAACTTTGGTTTGCTGCATTTCCAGTGTAGACAAAATTAAAAGTGATCATATTTTTTGATAAATGGGAGTTCTAGACTGCATTTTTTGACAGGAAAAGAATCAACAAGTGGGTTACACGTTTTACACTGACATTCTAATGAAACACTCTGGTTACACAGAGGGTGATTTATGAGCATTCGAACATCAAAATATTAAATTATGCCCCTTAGAGTGGTCACAGAACAATTATTCAAAATAACATTATTGCCAAGGGGAAAGGAAATATGCAAGTGTAAAGTTTCATAAGCATAAAGTATTGTTTTGACTAAATTCACTTTTTTATTGACATAAGGTAAATAAAGGCTCCAGAGAGCACCCCTGCATTACCAGGCTATAATTCATACCACACCTTTCGGCCACCTAACCTGGACTGAAACACTAAAGGTGGAGGCATGTCCATATTCATTAAGTATAGCCACACCTCCAGGCTAGTTGCTGAGCATAATGCATCCGAGTTTATCCAAGTGCAACTAACTCTGGGCAAAACCGCAATCCAAATTGTAACTTGCTACAGATCCCCTACCATGCTCCAGGATTCCCACTCCTCATTTCTTGATACACTGGAAAATATTAGGGTACAACCCAACACCCTAATAATGGCCGATTTCAACTACCCTACCATTAACTGGGAAAACTACTCATGTGCCAACTCTTTTGCTCAACGTTTTCTGGAATTCATAAATTCCAAAGCCTTGGATCAACTTATCCACACCCCCACCAGGGGCAGCAATATCCTAGACCTGATCATTACCAACATGGGCGACTAGTGTTCAACACCAGAGGTCAGTTCCTAGTTGGTCAGATCCAACCACAAGCTAATCAGCCTAAACATCCACATCCCGCCCCCACCCCCTATTAGGGAAACCACCGTAAGAAATTTCTCCAAAGCCAACTTCACGCTTCTTAAGACAGAAGTGAACATAACATGCAGGAGGGATAGATTCCTGTCCCAGAAACTTCCCATACTCTGGAACAAAGTACCTATCTATATCAAACAAAGCTCCTCATTAGCACTCTTCAAGAAAAATCTTGATGATTGGATGGGAAATAGGAAATTCACCCTGGGGATCACCTCTGTGGCTCTGTTCAACAGAGACACAAGAAAATTATTTTCTTGGGTGGAAAAAGCCAGGGTACCTTTTTGGCTAGACTTGTATAGGCCCTAGGGCCGATAGCCTTAGTACCTACCTATGAACCTATGGATATCCCAGATAAACTGCAATCAACAGTAGATTTAATGAGTCAGCATTACAGGAGGGACCTGTTTGTTCATAAATGTTTTATGGTATTTACTTCTAAAGCATAGGAAATACTTGACTAGGCTCTGGGTGGAGTGAGAAGTAATCATAGTTTAACACATGATGAAGACAAAAGGCAAGGAAAGTCATCATTGTTCTAAATTATAGCCACAGTTAAATAAAATCAGTAATGACTAAGGAAAAACAAAGGGCTGTAGTAGGAGAAAAATTATGTAGCTTCTTTTAAGAAATAAACAGGTTAACAATAAAAAGTTGTATGGCTGAAACGTTTAAAGCTACAACGTTTTTGTGTTAACAGTGAAAATCAAGTAAAATATTCATGTTATGTAAATCAGAAGACTTAGGGATCAATTTCTGGCCAACCAATGATAGCTACTCTGACACATACGAAATTAGATGTTTGTCAGAGTATAGTAAGTTACAGTAAAAATTTTTATTTTGTGTCATAAAACTACAGACAGTGATTTCATGCTCATTTCATAGTTAGTAAAAAAAACTGAAATGAGTTTTACAAAAAGGTTTCAACACTGGTAAAATTATGGACGAATATGTGGAGACCTTCATTTATATAGAGGGTGGTAACAAATAAGTTGGTAATTGTTTCAAGCCAATGGTAACTATTGTATTGTAATTATGAACAGATTATCTTACACATATGCACATGTGTGAATTTTCATGAAAAGTACTTTTTCCAGAAATTACAGAGAACTAGATTAGATACCATTCTAAGGGCAATTTTCATGTTCACATTTTTCCTGCATGAGTTTAGTGATGTTTTATTAGTAATTCTCAAATCCTTTTGAGGAAAATATAAGTAAAATAGGACTAATTAATTAACTGGTTGATTAATTGATTAAATGAGGGCAAAGGAAAAATGGTAACCTACTTGCAAAAGGTTTGGGAAATAGTGGAAAATATTTTGAAAATCATGAGACATAAAGGTAACAGAACTACTTACAGATTTAAATGTGATACACCAAACAGCAGGAAGGGCATTTTTGTTTCTGTGCAACAGAGGGCTAGTTACTTATGAAGAGGAGATGCTTTTAGAGACTGCAGTTTTATTTCATAATGACACTAATAAGGGACTGGTTAGTTTCTTAAAACATATTTAATTGCTTTCTTCTCTTGAAGAAAAGGATGCCAGCAATGAGTCTGGAAGTTGGTGCAAAGGGTTAAGGCTGTGAAATCCAGTTTCTCTTATACAGAGGCTGATTTCCTCAGTTCTCATTTGCCTACTGTCTGACCATAAGCAATTCAGTTAACCAGTCATTGTTTTCAGATTGTGAAAAGAAACTGTGTGCCCAGTGAACCTATCTGCTCAACAAATGGGTGTTATTAGGTCACAAGATTTTGTTGGAATTCTATTAATAAGAACTACAGTTATTTTATGTTTACCAAACAGTTTTCACAACATGCACAGCATGGCCATGTGGCCAAATAGCTTTATAGCTGACAGCATTGAAACATCACTTTAAAGAGTAAGTGACATACTTATTGTAATATGTTACTTGAAATGTGATCTTACTACCTGAGAAAACAAGCAGTAAAGGTTATTTAATGGAATTCGGGACATTGTAGACCAGACTTCAATGGATAAAATATCACAGAATATGTAAAATAAAAGAATACTGACATAGGATGTTATAGATTCTGTTAAAAAAATAGCAGGGTGCAAAGCCATGGTGCCACGGTTTTAATACATGTCAAGATAAAAATAGGGAAAGAGTATGTTGCGGATTCATTTGTGTTAGTGTACTGAACAAATGAGGGGTAAATTCAAAATGGCTGTTCCGTGCAGCAGGATTCATAGAGGTCAAGTCCTGACCATTTTGACATAATGTTAAATCAACAGCTATTTCTAGAGTTAACACAGGTAAATAAAATGTATTTATTCTCAGTGAAAAAGGTGAGAATGTGTGAGATAAAATACTGTACAATCATTTCAGGCAGTGAAATGAAATTTAAAGATCATTTCGGTACACCTTAATGTTGTAAATGTTCTATATCCAAAGGAGTTGATGGCTCACTATAGTATGGATAATCAATCTGTTTCCAGGTTGGAGGATAAGATTTTTTAAAGGCTTTTAATTGTAGTGTTTATGATTCAAATATTGCTCTGCTTCATGTGTCGGACAGTAATAATAATAATAATAATAATAATAATATAGAATGTATGCGTATAAATACACGGAGTGAATGCTACCATTTATTTGCTGATTTTTGTTTTCCGGGGCAGAGCACTAATCTTCATGGACTTTTTTCAGACTCAGCCCAGAAGCAGTGTGTGGTTAAGTGACTTACTCAGATTCACACAGGCAATGGAGGCTGATAGAATCAAACCCAGAACCACTAGACCACAGGAAATAGCTCATACCAGTTCCTTAATCATCTAAGCCAGCTGCCAGACTCAAAGCCAGCTGCAATTCAAACACTCCAGACAGTAGGTGTGCTTCTAGCCAAGTGTTCATTTTTTCTAGCAGCTCATCTCTATCACAGTGAGTTATTTCTCAGTGTAAATCTAAAAGCAGAATGATCAGAAGATTATCTGAAGTAGCTTAAACTCAGACCCCATATACCCACTTTCATAAGCAGATAAAAAATTTATTGATAATGGAAAAGGAAAAGTGGGAATTAATAGTGTTTATATTGAAATATAAAAAATATGAGTGTCAAAATGTATTTTATTTAGTAGAATTATTTCAGACATTACAATTGACAAAATGGATTTCTGTATTTCAGACCAGAAATATGTTTCTATCAACTGTATGCTGCAAGCTAGATAAGGCTCATTAGTACTGTTTTGTTATAAACTAAAGGAATGTTATAGTTTGACCTGCTTCAGTTACATATTACATAATGGATACAGCCTCATTTGTATACTGCAGGGATGGTCTCCAGAACATGCAGAGTATGTGAGAATATGCTAAAATGTAATGAGTAGCAGCAGGATCTAAACAATAATTGCATATTTCTACTGTCAATAAAGGATATACACTGTGACTGGAAGGAATATTCCCAAACCCGTCTGTTCTTTGTCTCAGGAAAATATAAGTGTGTAGTAGTTCTGCCATGTTGTCAGACTTCACTCTGTGCTGCTAATCTGTTCTGAATATAAATGTCTTACCTTAAAACAGCTTTCAGGTCTTAGTGGATTTACTAATGACAGGTGGTAATAAGAAACCTCCTAACAATTAAAAGTTGTGATAATTTCATTTTTTGAAACTTGACAGATCAGAAAATAATGATATGCAGATGGGACACAAAATACATGTGACTTTGCTAGGAAACAATCAACAATACATTAAGTCCCTAAAAGATTTATCATGAATACCTTTGAACAGCTGTCCATGCAAGATAACTTCAGATTTACTAAGTACTGACTTGTTATGCACAACAGAAGCAAAAGATTATGTAGGCTTATCCAGCCTGACAATTCCAGTGAGGCTGGGGAGATCAGATTTCTGCCCGTTTGTTTGTGGATTGCACTTTAGCCAGTGAATGTGACAAGTGAAGTGCCTGTAGCACATGGAAGTTGTGAAGGCAGGTGAAGGCTGCCAGCCTAGCCAGATAGAATTTTGTAGATAATTCTGTCATTTGTAAATATTAATGCAAGCCACAGGCTTGTTCTCTTAAATGTGAAAAGACTGCATTGGATATGGAACTGCAAAAATGTAAGAACAGTGCACTCTGCTGTAAGAAAGCTAAATCAAGCATTTCATGACTGTCTTTGATGTCAAAATTTGGAGCCAATATCTCTAGAGGGAGGCATCCTGCCTATTGTTTTAAGACCAGAGTTAATGGCTAGAATTTGCACGTATAAATGTCCTTTATTGCTCTGGTTTCTGACCAGGTGCAAAGAATGTAAATGTAGTTTCTGTTAGGCTGGGAACACCAGAGAAGTGTGAAGAATGATGTCATGTGAAGCAGCTCTGTGTTATCAATTTAAAGAGAGGGAATCAGAGAGCTCAGAGCATTTTGTCTTTTGAACACCCAACATCACCAGCACTGCCTGTTTCTATATGTAAGTTATTTAGAAATGTGCTTTCTCTTAGAAATAGCTAGGAAATAGGAAGATTAGACTAGTTTGTTTTTCTGTGATGTCAGAACTTTTCTACGGTATTATTTTAAGTATTTCTCTGTGATCTCTGAACTCTTGACTAGCACTGTGTAGTAAAAAGTATTGTCTTGTGTTTTTATTATTTATTGTTAAATATTTTTAAACCTTTCAACTGTGGCTATTTTATGTAGAGTTAATTTAAGCTCTAGCATACATTGCATGTATATAGTGATACTGTGCCAAGTCACTCTAAAAAGCCTTGACCATTCAGTCACACTTACCATTTGGATAATAATATTGCACATTAATAATTGGACACCCTTTTAAATGCCTTTGAGTAGCTGATAAATATTAGTGGGTGGTGGCATCTGGTACTACTGTTTAGACTGGGCAGAAAAGGGGCACAGCTAGAGAACCTGTGCCAGCCTTCCCCAGAAGTGTCTGTGTGGTTATATATAACTCTTATCTCAAAGTGTGTGTGTTTGTCAGCTACTTGGGCAGGGATACAAAGCACTGGTTGGACAGAGAGGGTGCTGGAGGTTTTAGCTTGCCCACTAGGCTGAGATCTGGACCCTATAGCTGTGCCAGTGGGGAGTCTTATTGGAGACCTGAAGAGAAAGGGAGAGACCAGCCCCAGACTGACTGTGTACTCTGTGTGCTCTTAAGGGAAATTTTACTTTACTATGTGTGTATTTATTATCCTTTCCCTATATGGATGCCCCTCACTGGTGTTATTGGTGAGGATTGAGGCTCCTTGATTGCTGGGTCGGTTCGTGGGCATCACAGATGTCATTATGGATTTGTTTACAGCCATTTCATTTTGACTACCTGTATTTGCCTTTAATATTGTTCAGCATGCATAGCCCAGAAGTATGATAACTATTAATGTGCAAAGGTTTTAACACATTATACAAATCATATGACTATTATTTTACAAATCCAATTGAAATTAACATCATAATGTTCATTTTAAAGTATGTGATGACCCATCTTACCACTTGGTGGCAAAATTGTTACATAAGTTAATACATTTTGTATATATATATATATATATATATATATATATATATATATATATATATATAAAGAGAGAGAGAGACAAAGAGATTTTTTTTTTCAAATAGAGATAGAAGGGAAGCTAGTGTAACAGGTTGACAGCTTCAAGTATCTGTGAGGGGTGGTTGAGTAGAAGGGAAGTCTGAATGAAGAGATCAAAGCTAGAATTAGAGGGGCTGCACTCAACTGGCACAGAATGTCAGGGGTAGCACATGACAGAAGAATGCCAAAGAAGCTGAAAAGGAAGGTGTTCAAAACAGTGGTGTGACCAGTACTACTGTATGATACAGAAACCTGGGCAATAAAGGCAGAGCAGATGAGGAAGTTAGAGATGATGGAGATGAAGTGCCTGAGATGGATGGTAGGATACACACAGTGGGATAAACAAAGAAATGAGGACATCAGAGAAGAAGCCAAAGTAGCTCCAGTTGCAAAAAAGGTCAAAGATAACAGATTATAGCAGTTTGGGCACGTGCAAAAAAACAGACGACAATCTGGTGAATCTAATTATTTGGGACAGACAGGAAACAAGGGCATCCAGTAAAGGGTTGATTGATTGTGTGACAAAAGACCTGAAACATACAGGCATGATTGTCGAAGAAGGTGGGAGAGTGGCATTGAATTGAGAGAGATGGCAACAGTTGACACAACACATCGACCCCATGTAGAAAATGGGAAAAAGGAGATTGATGGTGACCATGTATATTTTTTTCAGAATGGTTACCATTCCAATGTATTAAAACCAGTTCTCTTTAAATTAACTTAAATATAAATCCAAAAGATTTCAGCCATGATGGTCTTTCTTAAAATGAACAACATGATACCAGTTTCAACTAAATTTATAAAGTAACAATGGATTTGTGATTTTATAACTTTTCAAAAAACTTTTTGCACATGAATATTTAGTGTGTTCATCTGTAGACAGAAATGTAAGCATTAAAACTGTTTTCATTTATGGTGTCCCATGAAAATGAATGATCAGCCATGATATAATGGAGTTTTACCACATTAAGTGGGAAGTTTTTGTAAAGACCTTTTCATCTTGATAAAGCTGTGGAATAAATCTAGTTGGTATTTTAAACATTTGTTCAATAAAGTTTGTAATCAATGAGTTGCTATACAGAATGTCATTGTCATTGTTGGAACTGTTGGACTTTATATTTCAACATGCACTTGTTTCTGCCTGCTTAGTTGGGGTTGTTTCAGCTTAAATCTTTCAGCAGTGCTGTTTGTGGAGGAAATTTTATTAACAAATTAGTTTATATAGGCAAGCCTGAAGATAATATTTAAGAACAGTAGCAGAAATGAATGACTGTACAAATAAATCTGACAGCCCTGTAAGTGAATTGTCTCTGTACATTAAAAAGACATCTGATGCTTTATTAAATGTTATGACTAAGTAACCTGGCTTGATGGTGCAGAAGAATAAAGTCCTAACTGCCAGAGATTGAACCACGGCTCAGGCACTAGTAGAATTGGGGTGTGCAGGATGGAAATGGGCAGCTATGGCTCACAATCCTGGGGCTAGGGTGCAGCAGTTTCCTGACCAGCTCTATTGCCAATCCACTGCTAAAAGCAGAGGCCCAGGACCATAGAAAGTAGGAGTTGGTACTGGGAGGGATTTAAGCTGTGGTTACCCAGGCTACTGGTGGTTGCCCTTGTCTGAGAATGCAAATGAGCACACATGCTTAGAGAGAGGAGCACTGGCAGTACTTCCCAACCTGGGGTGCCATGAGTGTGGTCTAAGAAGCATGCTGTGGGGCAATGTCCTGTGTAATTTACTGATGCACAGTCATGACTTTGCATCATTACAGACTTAAAGATCCTGTCCGTCTAAACATTACCTTAAACTTGCATGGAAACATCTGGCCAATGTACTTCTTCATGCTTTCTACCCTCCGATGCCTCCACTTTTATTAGTGCAATTTTCATCCATAGTAACATATACAAAATCGGAGTTTATAGTGGTGCTTTCTGCAATACTTCCAGATTGCAACAACGTGCATGTCAATTAAATGAGACAGAGTCAGGTTTTTGCTGCATTTCCGGAGATAGTGTGGTTGAAGGCTTTTTCAGCCGAGACATCAGAGAAAGAATTTCTTGGTTGAGTAAGTATGCCTACTTAATGTGGTAACACAAAAGTAAAGCAACATAGAAACTTGTATCGCCTCATATTTGGATGTTCCATATTTTGGGCTTTGAAGTATCTGGATCACAGGTAATATATTTTTTGACCTGAATGCAGGAATGGGGCAATAGAAGGGGAAGATTTATTTTTTCTGGCAAATTGTTGATGATTTCAATGAGGACATAACTTGTCAGTCTGTCAGAAAGAATGGTTTTAATTTTTTTTTACATTTAAAATCCATAGGAGAAGTTATTACAAATTAGCAGTAATTAATACAAAAGGTTCATAGATTCATAGATTCATAGATTAGTACTAGGCTAACTGCCCTTGTGGGTCATTTTAAGCTAGCCAGTTATCCCTTGTGAGACTCAAACCCTGCACCTTGTGTTTGCAAGGCAAACACCTTAACCATTAGGCCACCCTCCCTACAAGATAATAAATTGTAGGTTCATAGGTTAGTACTAGGCTAACTGCCTTTGTGGGCCATTTTAAGCCTAGCCAATTACCCAATGTAAGAACCAAACCCTGCACCTTGTGTCTGTAAGGTAAACACCTTAACCATTACACAACCTCACACCCAGCAAGCAAAGAAATGGAGTCAAGGAGCAAGGATTGCAGCATATGCTAACTTTCTTGCATGACAGTATGCATATGATCTCAATTCATTTGCACCTATAGTGTGATCTGTGTATGTCCTGCAATGGCACCTATACTGCCATTCTCAAAAATGAACTCAGTTTATTGGAAAAGCAACTTTATAATACATTAACTTTCACAGTAAGTCCCATAATAATGATACCCAGAATACTATACTTTTATTGCACTGGCAGATGTCAAGTTTACATACCCAAGAACAAAATGTTTACAATTATATTTATTTATCTTTGTTGACCGGGAAAGTACAATTGGGATATATACCCTTTTTCAACAGAGGCCCAGGGAGAAAAGCTCCAATATTCATACACATAGGCAATATACAATATATTTTCATTTTCCACATTGTATATAATATTTTCATCTTGGTTACACATACATTTTTGCATACAAGAGACCCTGAGGTATGCTCTACTTCCTGCTTGGCCATCTGGTATCCTCTATATTTATCCCCATTTTAAAATTTCTCCAAAAGCATTTCAATTGAAAAGCACAGTTATCCTTGTTGCTTTTTACTGGCCTCATCAGATCTGGTTTACCTTCCTTTGGCCTCATATTGTACATCCTCCAAGAATTCTGGATCCAACTCCAGACCTCCTGTCTCACCCAACAGGCTTGACTCATCTGGGCATTTTAGGCCTCAAGTTGACTGCATTGTTTCTCCAGTTCCTTTAATTTTTAGATAGCCCAGACTGTCTTCTCCTGCCAGTCATATATATTTTTTTCCATAAAGCTTCCACTAGGAAAATTTATAAAAGTAAATTGAAAAGGTTTGCGACCACCAAAAGAATTGACCTGTTGTAGGCACTGATATCAAAGGTTCTTAGTTACAATTTTCAGTCAAGGTGCCAGCTCCTCAACTATATCTGAGTACAATTAGCAGCCATTTCCAGATTTCATATAGGAACAAAATGAGAACTCCAGCAAGGCTGGAGCCTCCACTGGGTGGCCTTCTGGGCCTCTTGTGTCGGAGGCACATGAGATGTGTGCGGGTGGCCCTTGTGGACATCAGGTGTTTCAGCTGGTTGGCAATTCTGGGTGCCCATGACTTATTTCGTCATTTTGACGGATGGTTTTGGGCCAGTGGAGCTGGGCCCCACTGGCTGCGGATATGCACATTTCGGCCGAAATGTGCATTTCCACAGCTGGTGGGGTTTGGCTTTGTTGGCCTGAAGTTGTCCGTTGGAATGGCGATGCAGGTCATGGGCATTTGGAGTCACCAGTTGGCTGGGGCACCTGATGTTCATGGGGGTCATTTGCATGTGTCCCGTGTGCCTCTGGTGCAGGAGGTTTGGGAGGTCACTCAGTGGAGGTTCTAGCTTTGCGGGAGTTTTCATTTTGTTTTTACTGATATGTTTTTCAGTGACCTTCTCACTTGTTTTAGCTTTCATAAAAGAGGAAATAATTCTACTTTTGTTTCCCCTAAGACTTGTAAGACCTTTCTCAGAGGAATCTACTTACTTTAAACCAGGGTGATTTCAACTGCTCTGTCATTAACTGGGAAAACTACTCATGTACCAACACCTTTGCCCAACGGTTCTTGGAATTCATAAAGTCCAACGCCCTGGATCAACTAATCCATAGTCCCACCAGAGGCTCCAATATCCTGGACCTGGTCATTACCAACATGTGAAATCAATGCTCCACACCAGTGGTCACCCCCTCGTTGGTTAGGTCTGACCATAAGCTAATCATCTTTGACATCCACATCCCACCGCCACCCCCCAGTAAGGAAACATCTGTAAAAAAAACTTCTCCAAAGTCAACTTCATGTTACTCAAGTCAGAAGTGACAAACTTCATGACACCCATGCAGTTGGGAACTGAAAGGTAGACTGCTGAATCCTACACTAAAGCACTGTACGAGCACATCCTCTCATTCATGAATCTTGCCATCCCAAATAGAACCAAGACGCTCTCCTCCAAAAAAAAAGGAAGCCAATTTGGTGGTCCCCTGTCATAAACAAACTATACAACAGAAGGCTGAAACTGCTGCAGAAAAGAGGAAAATCCCAGGATGCAAAAAACTCCCTTACCAGCCTCAGTAAGAAGCGGAGATCCCTCATAAAATCCTCCAAAGCTAGTTACAGAAATAAAATTGCCAAAGATTCCAAAGACCACCACAAGGCATTCTATAGCTATGTCAAGAATCTAAATGGCAATGCTCAGATCTGCTCTGAGCTACAACAGAATGGCATTAAATATACTGATCCCAAGGACATTGCCAATATCCTGGCAGATCGATTCATTCCCAACTTCACCGCCCTCTCACCCCCTAAAGGGCCCATCTCAATACTGAAAGATTGCCAAATTCTGGTAATAACGACCACACAGGTAAAAACCATACTCTCTAAAGCTAAGAATACAGCATCCATGGGACTAGATGGCATACCAGGCTGTGTACTACATGAACTACAAAATGAACTGGCACCTCACCTAAGTGTCATGTTTAATCATAGCCTCACCTCAGGCTTTGTGCCTACTGAGTGGTGCACAGCTACAGTTATCCCACTCCACAAGGGGGGATCCACCTTGGATCCCAGGAACTACCATCCCATCAGTCTGACAATCCTGATTTGCAAGGCCATGGAACGTATTATCATGGAACTTGTAAACAAAGACATTGGCAACCTTCAAACACTGGATCCCACCCAGTTTGGGTTCGTGAAGGGCTGATCGTGTCTCCTGAACCTGATTGACTTCTTCAAATCAGTCTCCAGAGCCATGGACGAGGTTAAGGCGTTCCACACAGCCTATCTGAACCTCACCAAGGCCTTCAACACCATCCCCCACTCTGGAATCATGGATAAACCTACTACACCGGGCATAAATCCCTACATCACTCGATGGGTTGTCAACTGGCTTACTGACAGACCCCACACTGTAAAAGTAGCCAACTCCAAATCCAGCTCCAGACAAAGTGACAAGTGGAGTACCTTAGGGTTCAGTCCTGGGACTGCTCTTGTTTGGCATCTATTTCTTTTAAGTACAGGCCAACACTAAAGGACTCTGGCTAACAGAGTTTGCAGATGACTGCAAACTGGGAGCCATTATTGAATCTCCAAATGATGTGGATATTCTACAAAAGGGCCTTACAGAAACAGATGCTTACTGCCAGAGCCATGGGCTCAAGCTCAATGCCATGATGTGTATAGTTATCCCTTTTGGGAAAAGCAATGTACCCATGAATTACCACATAGATGGCAGTACACTAAACACCAAAAGTGTGATAAGAGACTTAGGAATGAAGGTGGACAGTGGTCTCACCTTCGATAACCGCATCGCCACAACAGTCAGGAAATCTTTCTATGTGGCACACCTCATCACTAAGGGCTTTTCATCCAGAAAAAAGGAGGTCATTGTCCCACTGTACTCATCCCTCATTAGACTCATTATAGAATACAACACCCCATTTGGTATGTACCTCTCAAGACATTTGCAACAACTGGAAAGGCCACAGAAATACCTCACTAAAAGAATCACAGGCCTAAAGCAGATTTCCTATGCTGACCATCTAAAAAAACTCCAGCTATACTCTGTCGCATATCGTCTAATCTGAGGCAATCTCTGCTTAACATACAAGGCCATGTCAAACCCAGAGCTGTTGGACATGCTGCACTTAAAGGAATCCCAATCCCTCAGAGCCACACACTCCAGGGATCTAAACCTTGCCATCACAATGAACAAAACATGCTGGAGGGATAGGTTCCTGCCCCAAGACTCCCTAGACTCTGGAATAGACTGCCCATACATGTCAAGCAGAGCGCTTCTTTGGCCCTCTTCAAAAGGAACCTTGATGATTGGATGGAGATAGGAAATTCACCCCGGGTGTCACGTCAGTTGCCCTGCTATCAGGGGTCCAGGGAAGTAAATATTGTGGGACGAAATAGCCAGGGAGTTGTTATGGGCAAGTACCAACCTAGGATTCATAGGAATCTATAAGTAGGTGCAAAAGCTGAGAAATGCTAACCTTGCATCATAGATTTTGTTTTTATAGGAAAAGGAGAAAATAAGAGATTACCTGTGCATTTGTATAAGGTTGTAACAAAGAGATATACAAAGAAAAACAAGGGGAGACAAAGACTGGCATTTGGGTTGAAATTAGTAAGTCGTGGTACAATTATGAAGAAAGAGGAATATGTAGAAGTAGGTAGTTAAGAAATATAATCAGTTAAATGTTTACAGTAGTAAATAGAAGGGAAAGTGTAATAATCACCAGATGGGAATTTAGTACAAAGCAGCTATCATTTTTCAGAGGTATTGCACCTTGTATTTTCTTCCGGATTATAAATTATCCGGGTGTAGAGCCATGCTATTTTAGCAGACTTTTAAAGCATTTGTTGTTTTCTGTAAGCTTTAACTCAAAAGGGATGGAGTTCCACAGTTTTGAGACACAGAACAGAGTGAATTTCCAGCAGAGTTTTTTGAGTTAATTATAACTAGGAGAGATTTGTTATTGGAGCATAATGTTCTGTTGTTGCTGTATGGTAGTAATACGCTTTTTAGAGAGGGGCAAATATCTGGCTTGTAGATAAGTTTGTGAGCAGTGGTGAGTTGAGAGTAGATTAGCTGATTTGGGAGTTCTAGCCAATTTAGGACTGTACAGTGGTGTTTTTTATGAGATGAATATGCGGTTAATGTTATTTTATTATAGCGTGAATCAAGCTCAGACTTGAAGGTATTATTAAGATTAGTGAAGTTAGGTGATGCAGTTTAGTCAGTGATTATCATACAGTAAACAGAATATATTCAAAGTTAGTAGAAATAAGTGATTAAACTTTATTGCAGAAAGGGCCTTTTATAGAAATCTGACATGGGCAATTGTGTTATTTGCAACACAGAATTATTTTTATTAGCAAAAATGCCATTGTCAAATAACACCATTTCTATACAAATAGAAGTGATCTCTGTTGACATCAGTAACAACTTGCTCTGCAGACATGAATCTACAAATGTGAGCAGAAAATTACAGGTCATGGCTTTTGTAAGTTTTCAAACAGTCCATAAATACAGAAACAGTTTCCATTTTGCAAGGAACTGATTGAAACCAAAGGAAAAGACACTTTTAAAAGTGTCTCAATGTTTTTAAGTAGAATGAATCAGAATGATCTGTCATAGAGTGACATGTTGCTTTATGCATAGATGGCGGATTAGAAACCCATTTCATTACCAGCTGTATTTGTCTGGTTTTCAGATTATGGAAAAAGAACAGCTAATTGACATTACTGATGATAAAAAACTACAACTTAAGTTTGTAGGCATGAGTTTAATAGAGAGTTTTGGATTATGACAGAAAACGAATATGCACTGATAGGTGCCAAAACCATTGACATACTTCTTCCACTCTGTGCAACTTACCTATGTGAAAAGGAATACTCAGCATTGACAGTAATAAAGACAAAAAAGAGAGGATGTTTATTGTCAGTTGAAATGTGGTTGTCAACCTCCATTCAAGCTTGTATTGACAATCTTTCCCATTCTTTGCAAAGTCAGCTGTCACATCAGACATGGCTTTGTCTTCTGCTTTATAGTTTACTTTTTCATATTTGTATATTGGATTTTTCAGTGTTAGAAACAACTGTTAGCAATTTACAATGATCAGTACTGATACTGTTTTGTTATTAATGCATGGTCAAAGACACAACAGAATGTAATTAAGTGTAAAAATGCATGCTAATAAATGCTGTGTGCTGGCTACTGCATGGATCTCACTAAGGGGTGCCTTGGTCAGAAAACGTTTGGGAAGCACTGCTGTAAGCCATGGTACACTATTCTGACTTCTACTCACCTTCTTACTATATTATCATATTCAGCTCTTCCATGGTACCTTTAAATTTCATTGGCTCTTCCATTCACATACCAACTATTTTCATACATACATCTACTACTGCTATATATGTATATTTCTTTTTTCTACATGCATTTATTAGCATTTATCTTTCTTTTTCCACCTAAAACTCTACTACAGTATACTATGTTGGTCCATTTTTGTCTCATTATGCAAATTTACTGCCATTTACTAGCTGCAATGAATCAGTATTGTAATTTTCAGTGTAGAATTGTGTATTTTTTATAATGGCTCACTGTGTATTTTTTCATTTTTTTTTTATTAGTACTTGAAAAATTGTCTCCTTGTATACATCAACTTATATGAAGAAATTTTTGTGATTTTTTGTAACTTTTTAATTTTGTGAAGCTTTGCTGAAAATGGGCTTCTTGGCTTCTTGACATCCTCAGATGGACTTTCCTGGTAAACAAATATAAAATAAAAATAATGAATATATAAAGTAAGTAGAAAATGAAAGGTAATAGACTGGATGAGGTTAAGCAGAAGTTTGGACTACAGATTAGGGACTGCCTTCACTACCATGATTGATAAAAACGTATAAAAAAAGAAAAATACATGGGATTGTTAAATGAAAGACCAGCATCAGTGGTGTTTTTAGTTGAGTGTAGAACAGCAGTTGTTGCTAAAAAAGGGATAATTTATATAGCATATAAAATACTGCATGATAACTATACGAATTAATTAGAGACGGTTAGAGGTTAGAAAAGACTGGTAAGAGAGAAATGGATAGGCAATATACAAAAAAAAAGGACATTGCTGCAGCTTCCAGGTATACAACAAAGTCCTGTGGGTTTAGAATTTTTGCTTGGAAGTGTTTGTATAGGTATTTCTATACCCCAAGCAGACTTTGGAGAATGCTCCTCAGGTAGATGGCAATGCTGGAGGTGTGATAAAAAAGAGAGGTAACTGGGAACATGTTTTTTGAGAATGCAATGAGCTGGCAGATTTTAAAAATTACCTGTAGGATACTTTGTCAGAAATGCTGGGTTAGCAAATGATTATAACTAAGGAAATGCTTTTTGAGCTGCAATATAGAATCTGAATTGCCTGGAAATAATAAGGCTTTACTAAGTTTAATGTTGGCTGCAAAAAAAAAAACAGTTACTAGAAAATGGAAATCAAAAATCTAAAGCAGCTAGAACTGGAGTACTGAATACTGTATAAAGGAGATAAAAGAACTGAGAGTGGGATATTTAGAAAAGGAAAGGAGCAAATCACATGAAAGTAAATCGGATTCAAGAATGCATGCAGAATAGTGCTCAGGAGGAGGAGGACAGAAATTCAAGGGAAGGCAGGAATTGAACAATTTATGCATAGCTGGCTTTGGGCACCAGCAAACCCTGTGGTCGCTGGGGGGATAAGTTATCTTATACTGATATTTTGTAACATCTGTCAAACCATCAAAAGCAAGTACAGCAATATGTATACTTAGTAAATCAGATGGGCAATACCTCTTATTTATATCTCCTTTAAAATTCAAATATATTTCTGGTTGTAGTAACAGTGTTTTATCAAGTAATAGGCATCACAATTCCATTAAATATTTTATCACTGACATAGTGCCCCTGGCTTAGTTAAACCCTGCTGTTGGATATTTTATCCATTAAAACTAACTACATATCCAGCTTTAGGTCCCTGCAATACCCATGGCTGCAGAGGGCCCCTTTTTAAACACATTTATTGACTTATCTCTTAATTATATCACTTATTAATTATCACTTAATTATTGCTACCCACCCAGTGGTGTAAACCTTGGCTCAAGATGATTGTCACTACTGAAGTGACATCCTGCCCTGTGTGCAAAATGGGAAAAGGGGTTGAGGATGGCTCAATGGATTTATTGAATTATCACTTGTGACATATGCAAATTTACATTTATACAAAAGTAATCAAACTATATTAAATTAACATTAACAAACATTATACTTCACATATATTGCTATATATCATATAACCTAAGCAACATTACATAAATTATTCAATTCCTACCCACAGGGGGGCCCCTAGATCATCCTTGACTGTGTAGGGGCCTCACAAAAGCTGCTGCTGGTTGAGTAAAAAATAAGAAGAAAAATGCATTATTTTCCTGATTATGCCCTTTAACCTGAACAGGGCTGCGATATGACCCTATGAGGATACAACTGATAATGAATATGAGCAAGGTAAGCATTAGAGAGATCAGCAGCCCAGAGTGAATTATCTCTGTGCAAACGTTGGATTTTAAGAAGAGCTGATGTTTCCAATCATCAGGGACCATTTTCTGTTTCAGTGAGTTTTATAAATACTGACAGAACACAAGATATTATAACTCTTAACTTCTTTGCTTAAGATTTCAGTGTAATGCCAAAAATAATAGCATGATAAAGGCTCAGAATCAGGAACATATTTTAAATATTACTCTAATTCACTTAAAAAGTTAATAAAATACTTTTGTCATCAGCTTTTATTTTTGGACAATAAGTATAAAACTCTGATGTCTGGATTCATTAACTGTTTGTAATCCTGAATTTTTTACCAGCAAATCAAACTTTTATGAAGGACCAAGCAAACGTGTGAGCAAAATCAGGGAAGGTCTGTGAAATCAGGGACAGTGACAGGTACGCATTACTCCTCAATGAGGTAAATAAAAGTGACTTACCCCTGCTGCTGTTTGAAGACTGCTAAATAGCAGTCACTGATCTGGTGCGGCAGTACCAGTGTTACACAATGTATTGCTATTTGCTGAAATAAGTACAAAATTAGTACTGCTATGGCTTATGTTTGCTTGGGTGTGTGTGTGTGTGTGTGTGTGTGTGTGTGTGTGTGTGTGTGTGTGTGTGTGTGTGTGTGTGTGTGTGTGTGTGTGTGTGTGAGTGTGTGTGTGTGTGTGTGTGTGTGTGTGTGTGTGTGTGTGTGTGTGTGTGTGTGTGTGTGTGTGTTGTAAAAAATATCACTGATAAAATATCACTGATCTGTGCACACTCTCAATAATGGCAGGACACATACATTATTCTTCTGTGTATCAGTACAAATGCACCTAACAAGTAATTATATTTCAAATGTAAGGCATAATATATATCACAGAACATTCAGACACTTGGATCATCTTGGGAGTCTGGTGGCCCCCACTCCCCAGAATGTATAAATGGATACAGGGTCTCCCCTAAATCATTCTTTTTTTTTTTTACTAAATTTTTTTTATTATTTCAAATAAGATGTCTTAAGAAACATTACATGAAATAAAGATAAATAACATATTTACAGTTCTAAAACATTACTAACTTCAAACCATTATAAAACTATTTACATTGGTGTCTATGCAAATAACATTGAAATTCTATATTATATAAAGTTAGAAACATAAGATGATATATCTTCTTCGATCTTTTCGAGTATTTCCAGTACTTTCATCCAAAAGTAATAGTAAGAAGTAGATATTTTAGTTCTGTTCTTCACTGTTAATATTTCCATGTGAGCAACTGTTGTTAAATTCTCAAATTCCTTGAACGCAGGAGAAGCCTCATTTTTCCAGTGTATAGTTATGATTTTACGTGAAATTGCCAATAATGACCATAGGATTTTAGTATCTTTTTTTTGGTACACAGTTTGGAATAGGAGAGTTGAATAAAATTAAAGACTTTGTTAATTGAAAATTATCATTATAAACAGTCTGAAAAAAATAGTCAATGGATTTCCAGTACATATTGAGACATATACATTCATAAAAACATGCTGCCAATCTGCTTTTATCTTGGTATGGCATCTCCAACATTGATCTTCAATAGAATACATTTTGGCTAACCTATGTGATGTATAGAAACTTCTGTGTAGATATCTCCAAGTGAATAATTGCCGGTATTTTGATAATGTAGAAAATTTGGAAGATTTTAGAATATTACTTTTTTCTTCTTCAATTGGGGGATGGTTGTTTATTAAAGTATAATAATCCCAGTATGATTTTTCATGATAGTTTTTTGTTTTTTTAACAATTTATAGATATTAGACAAATAACATGTACCCTGATAAGGCTGTTTTGTGATAAGAATAAGGTATTCAATGAGTTTTGGAATTTATGTCTAACTGAAGGTTGCATTTGTTCTATTTTATTTATAAGAAAATGCCTTAGATTTTGTAAAAACAACCAATTGTCTTTATTTATATTATAATTATAAATTATCTGTTCATTTGTTAGAATTTTCCCTTTCACTATAAGTTGATGCCAAAAGAGTAATGTTTCTTCTTTAAGTATATTTATTTTAGATATTTGGAACGTGTCTAGAATATTTGGTGTTAAAATCTATAGGGAAAATAAGAAAAATCCAAGAATTAATATTTGGTATTTTGTTTATATATGTTTTGAACATTGAAAGTGTAGAGCTTATATAGTTTGATGGCAATTTATTAATATTATTCCTTTTCCCTGAAAAATTATCTTTTAACATCCATATAAGGGGTGATGGTATTACTGTTAAGTTGTCTTGTATGTGATTATAATTGATTTCTATGTAAATCTGCTCATGGGCTTGTTTCCATATAGGTGTGTATGAATTATTTAACCATAGTGTTATGTTTTTAATAACAGATGAGGTAATATATAAATTAATATCCGGTAAATTAATTCCACCGTCTTCCCAATCTGGTAAATGTTTATTTAAGGCTATATGGGATTTATTTGGAAACCATAGAAAATTTAAAATTAGTTTATTGTATCTTTGAATAATATATTTGGGAGGTGGCAATGAAAAATTTTGTATTAAGTATAATATTTTGGGAAATATGATTATTTTAATAAGATATAATCTGTCTGCTGTTGAAAAGATATATTTATTCCAGTAACCAATTGTTTGTACTATTTTGTCTAGTATTTTATTATAGTTAAATATTAGAGAATCTGTTAATTCATTGAGTAGATTTATTCCCAGATATAATAATTTACTTTCTGTTACTATATATTTAGAAAATCTTTTGTTTATATTATTTTTTTTTACAATTACAGGGCATAATTTTAGTTTTGTTTTCATTAAATTTTAAGCCTGAAATATTTTGAAATTTATTTATGGAGTTAAATAGAGCATTCAAAGACTCATTTGCATCTGAGAGAGTTAATAGTATGTCATCAGCAAAGAGGTGGATTTTAAGGTTTAACATTTTATTAATACAAATGCCCTTTATGTTATTGTTTGATCTGATTTCATTTGCAAAGGGTTCTATGAGTAATGCAAATAACAATGGTGATAAAGGGCAACCTTGTTTAGTTCCCTTTTTGATTGTTATAGGGCCTGATCTATGTGATCCCAGTTTAACATATGCAGTAGATTTTTCATATAGTATTTGGATAAGATTATTACAATTAGAAGGAAAGTTATATTCTTTTAAAACTAGTGAAAGAAAGTTCCAGTTAACCGAATCAAAAGCTTTATTAATATCTAATGAGATTACATTTAAATCTTTATGTTTGCTATAATCTATTAATGTTAGTATTCTTTTAATATTATCTGAAGTATTTCTTCCTTTAATAAAACCTGTTTGATTTTTGTGAATTAAGAAAGGAAGAAAGTGTTTGATCCTATCTGCGTATATAGCCATAAACATCTTATAGTCTATATTGAGTAATGATATTGGCCTATATGAGGAACACTGCTTCTCATCTTTATCTGGTTTGATAATTGGGGATATCAATGAATATTTCCAAGAGGGTGGTATATTCAAATCTTTATTGGCTATACCATATACTTTTAATAATAAGGATATGGCTTGATTGGGTATTAATTTATACATTTCTGGTAGCATATTGTCTGGGCCAGGTGCTTTATTTGTCTTGAGCTTTTAATTTGTGATTTTAATTCTGTCATATTGATTGGTTTGCTTATAATGTCTATTTGTTCTTGTGTTAATTTAATATGAATATTATTTTCTAAGTATTTTTTATATCCTTAGTAGGTGTATCTTGAGTGTTTATGGAATTATCAATGTTAAATTGGAGTCTGAATGCTTCTAAAATATCATTTAGTTCCGTAACTCTTTTGTTAGTATTAGGAATAAATATTTCTTTTATTTGCTTAGATTTAATTATTTTTTGTTCTATTAGTTAAGTGTCTCAGGTGTGCTGAATTAGTAGAGTATGAGTTTATTTTTATCTTTTCTAAGTTAATCATAATCTTATGATGTAACAATTCTGTATACTTCTTATTGATTTGTGTAAGTTCTTGAACTTGAGTAGCATTACCCTTTTGTATTTCCAGTTTCAATTTATCTGCTTTGTTTTGTAAGTCTAGCATATCTTTATTCCATAACTTCCTTTTATTTATGTACCAGGATAATATTTTCCCATATGTAACTGCTTTTAATAAATCCCAGACATATATTTCTGAAATATCTTCTGTGTAATTTATTTCTAGAAAGTTTTTGATTGTTTCTTCATAAAATTCTTTGAAATCTGTCAATTTTGTGATATAGGAAGGTATCCTAGTAATGGGATTTGAATAAAATGGTGTAAGCTCTATCTCAAAGACTATGGCATTATGATCAGATAAGGGACAATTTATAATTTTGACTTTGTCAATTTTTGTTATTAGGTCATTGGCAACATATATTCTATCAATTCTAGAGTTCGTTTTATATCTATGAGAATAACATGTGAAGATTAGTGAGTCTGGTTCTACAAATTCATTTATATCTTTTAAATATAATGTATCTATAAATTTTGATAGTGCTTTAGAGATAGGTTGTTTTCTTCATTTAGATTTAGAATCTGTATCTTTTTCATTCATTATACAGTTGAAGTCTCCTGCCAATATCAGGCTACCCTTAGTTAAATGAAGTATCTCTTCAAAGTGCTGTTTAACTGTTTTTAATCCTAGTCCTGGGATCCAGTATAGATTTATTAATGTATAGATTCTTTTATTTAATTCTATTGAAGCTAGACAAAACATACCTGATGTATCTTGATGATTAGTAATTATTTTAGGTGTTATAGTTGAGTTGCGAAGTAGTATAGCTACTCCTCTTTTTTTTTGTTTTGTATTGAGAGTTTATTAGTACTGTGTAATTATTAATATTTAAGTTGTTTATATATCTATCTAATAAGTGTGTCTCTTGTAAGAAGACTATTTGTGGTTTATGTACTTGAATAGGCTTCTCCTTTTATTACTATTATTTAGACCATTAACATTTATGGATAAACATTTAATTTCCTAGTTTTGAGTTTGTTATATGTGTGAGTTTATGTAAATATTGTTTATTCTTAGTTCCATCTTGGATACATAATTCAAAAAGTTTTTCTTGTATGATTTTTGCATGTTTCTGAGTGACACCAAAGTGATAGAATAAAAAAAACAAAGAACTTCCAGACTTGTAATTCTTAACCTTAAAAATCATTCCCTATCGCTATGAGGTAATATACCTCTTTGTTTGGTTAGTGAATCTAACCAAACAAACTTTCTATCCTCACAAATAATAATATTTGGATCAGTTTCTCTTATCCTCTTAGTTTTTAAATAAAGATAATTGAATAATATATTAAGATAATCTAATCAGCTAAAATATATAAATATATTCTTTACTCATCTTATTGTAATTCAATAATACTTATTTCTAATCAGGTTTCAAAAAGGTACAAATATTTAGATTAAGGTAGTATCATTTCAAAATAGTTTAGGTATTAATAAACATAACGTTAAAATCTATAACTGTATGTTGCATACATCTGTTGAAAACTATTTACTGACATTACTGTATAATACAATACCATTGTTGTGTAAATGTTTTAGACTACTCAAGTCCGAAACCAGTGTTTAAATTAGTATTTGCAAAGTCATATTGGAATAAAAACATGAATAGTTCTGAAACCACATCATATTTCATTTTTAACATAAACTGAAATGCAATACAATGTACAAGTATATTAATATTTCTTTAGTAGACATTAAATATGTTCCGCTGATTGCATTTTCAGCTTTTCAAAGACAATTCCCATGGCTGGAGACAACAAGATAAAAATTTAGACATCTCCCTTATCCAAGAGACTACTTATAATGTTGTTACTTGCTTGAGTGTTTTGTTGTTAATACTTTTATCAACTTTCAGAGGGACTTTGTATAATCAAAAAGACACAGTACAGAAGTAAAACTACAGTGCACTTGACCACATTTTCAAAGCAAACATCTATGTATATCACATATTAACTATTACAGCTTAGACTGACACTTAACCAGTGAGTTTATCTGCTGACAATAAGTGCTGGAGATATAATGTTGGCTTACTTAACACCAGTAATTTAATCTTATGACTGAATAAAAGTTTCAAATTAAACACCCGGAGCTTCTCGTTATAGTATTTAAAAGTATACTGGAGAACATATCAAAATAATGGAAGCTGCTAAGATTTAAACTATTATGTATGAAAATGTTACAGGTTAAAATTCCTAACCCACTTTGCAGTAAATAAACAAAATGTATTTAAACTATGGGGTAATACCTTTATTACGTCAAAAAAAGGTGTTTAAGAAGCTTGTTTTTCCTCTAACATCAGAGGATAGCTATGGTGATCCATGCACTACAAGAGTATTATTTATCCTGGTAAATGCTTTATGACTGTATATAGAAATATTTAATTCAAATAATTAACTGGCATTACAACAATGTTTCTCAGAAAAGTTGTTTTACAGTTAATGACTAGATAGAACGCATCATTGAGAGGATACATTTATCAAATGTCAAGTGCTTTAGCTATAATATGTGTCCCCTCAAATTAATCCCTGATGAATTTACTGCTTACTAAACTTGCAGACTAATATTGGTGTCTTTTCATGTAGTCATATTGGAACATGAAAATACAGGTCTGCTGATCAGGAACAATCAGGCTCTCAATTGTTTTTTCTTTTTTCTTTTCCCTTCTCTTACTTTGTGACAAACTCATGTAGTGTGCACGCGAGCACTCTAGTTTGTGGAGTAGTGTTCACAACTATCAAACTTTGCATTTTAAACATGCTATGCCTTATTTCTCTACAAAAGAAAAGACAACAGGATATCTAAGCTAGTCACAAGCATCTCTCAACTCCGGATGTCCGGAGCCACAACACACCTGACTTATAGCCTCAAAATATCACTTAAAACATATTTTTTCACTGGACTATATCAGTATGTGCATATGGGTCAAAGGCAGAACATCTTTTAAGATTATTTAAAGTAGTCTTATAATACATCTAAACTGAAATACTTAATTTCAAAAGCAACACATTTCCGCATTAGCGTTTATCCAAACAGGGACACTTTTAACTTATAAAAAGTAATGCTGTCAGGGATGTAACTGATAATAAGTTATATAGCAGCCATTACTATACCTATTAAGCAATATAACCATATACTGATTAAAGTATTATAAGTTAATGAAGATTTTATAAAAAGAAGAGATAAATAAAAGCAACAAAACACAAAGAGAGAAAATAAATAAATAAATAAATATACAAATAAATAAATAACTATTTGGGAACATTATTATGCATTGATTACTCTGATTAAGAATATGAAAATAATAGATGGATAATAATGAAAAATAGAGTAATGTTTAAATTATGCTTAGTATATTGATGTGATTTGAGATAAATGTATTTGAATTTATGCTAATTTTGACATTTAAAGTATAATTGAAAACAGTACCTGTTTCGGTGTAACTTGAAGACAGTAAGACCTTTTCTTTTGTTGTTAGTATTATTATTTAGATTTTTACAGAATATAACATATGTAAGATTATTTGTCCTTTAGTTTTTTTTTTCTTTTGCTCAACAGTTTTCCAATTATTTACTTCAGCATTTCTTTTCGCTGTACTTATTGCCCAGTCCATAGATTCTTCATGTGTTAGGATGTTGTTGTTGGTAAGGTATTTTATTGCTGAATCTACTGTTTCAAAGATTTTTATTCCATTTGGTAGAAAAACTCTCAGTCTTGCTGGGAATAAAAGATGGACTTTCAGTTGATTTTTCTTCAAGGTTTTTATTATTGGTAGAAATTCTTTTCTTTTTGAAACCACCTTTGTAGAATAATCATTCTCAACTCTCATAAATGAATCATTGTATTTGATGGGAGAATTTGCCCAAGCATTTCTTAATATAAGATCTTTATCTTGTGTAGAAAAAAGTCTCACAATTATAGATCTCGGCTTGTTCTTACCCAGAGAAGAAGCATTTCCAGAAGCTGCTAGTGATCTATGCGCACGTTCTATACCATATGAAAGAGCTTCAGGTATTTTTGTTACATCTGGTATCCAGGTGGTAAGAAAGTTTATCATATTGTCCCCTTCAGATTTTTCTGGTAGACCATATATTCTAATATTATTTCTTCTTTTTCGATTTTCCATATCATCAAGCTTTTCTAGTAAATATTTGTTCTGTTGAAGTAAGAATTCAGTTTGTTGTTCTTCTATTTGGACTCTAGTGTCAATGTCACTTAATGACTGTTCAATAAGTGATATCTGTCCTTTCTGCTGTGTAAACATTTATTGAAGCTGTTCCAGTTGTTGTGAGCACTTTTCTTTAAAAGTATCTATTTTATTGTCCATCTTGTCGATTTTTATTGTAAGTACCTGTATATTTGTAATGAGAGATTGCAGGTCTTTTTTGAGAGAAGAGTCTTGTGCTGTATTCCTTAGATGACCCATGCTGTAAAGCTGATATTGGTGCTGATTTTCCAGTAATTAATTTGACAGGAATTATTCAAGTTCTGACAATAAAATTTTTCTTATAGATGCTTAGAGTTATTAGAAATAAGTTAGTAATAAATATTTCTTCAAATTAAATATTATTTTGTAAAATTCCTGTCAGGAATTGTATTGTGGTAAGAGAGCTGAAATGAAGTGCAGTTATCAGTTCAGCATCCTAGCCATGCCCCCCTAAATCATTCTTGACACTCTGGGGGCCCCACAAAAGCTGTTTCTGGTTGGTGAAAACAGAGGACAAAAATGTATCAATTTTCTGATTATGCTCTTTAGCCTGAACAGGGCTGATATATGACAATTTTAGCATAAAACTGATAGCCTCTGTTTTCAGCAGCACCAATTCTAAAACCTGCTGTAGGTTAGAGGGGACTGGGGATTGTGTGGTTATTTCTTCTTTACTTTTCATCACAGTCAAACCTTACAGGTGTGCACATGACATCATTACAGCTTGTGTTTGAGATGAGGACAGTGTTGTTATTGTTTCTTTTAGTTTTCTCATAGACCTCAGAGATGTATAAAGAAGGTTACTATAGCTTGTGTAAGCTTGTGTAAGGGTGGTGTACTGTCTAGAAGCAACACATTAGAATATATTATTGTAATCATTATTTTTTCAATTTCGTCATAATCGCACATCAGGCACGTATACATATGGCTGCCTTTGGCAGCTTGGGTTGAGGAGTGAGGAGCATGCTATATATACATATGCCAGCATGCATTTGAAATACATGACTGTGACAATTTGAACCTCTGCTTTCATCCCAGTCTAACACCAGAAGGATGCACAGGCAGTAACTGTCTTTGGTTGGGGGTTAGGGAGGTAGGCAGTATTCCCACATAAGACCTATGTGCTCCCATAGCAAGTGGCTTGTTATTTTTTGTGAGCTACTATCTTGTCAGTTTGAACATTGAGCCTTGGGTACAACTTATGTCTTCCTTGAAAGAAAACAAAGACTGAAATTCTTTTCTTTCTCATAATTTTTGTTTAGGCCACAACTGGATTAAAAGGCTCAGAAAAAGGTCTAAAATGCATCCCACAGCATCTGTAAACCTATGGCATCATGGGCCCTGCCTTATTTGACATTTCCTAAATGGTTATTACTGTGCTGTCTTGGTCAGGAAAGGTGTATTGAAATGATGCAAGGAAAGCTAAAGATGAACAGCAACACTGAATTTCTTTCCTTAATTATAATTTCTGTTCAATCCATCATTTGATGAAAAGGTTGGGGGAAAAACTTTAAAAAGCACTTCAGAGCATATAAAAAGTTATGGCTTTTTGAAAAGCTCAAGAGTAAGGCAAGATGTGAGAAAAGGAAGAAAATAAGTAATGTGCATGGTATGGGGGGGGGCAAGAAGAGGGATCAGAGGGGAGGACTGGAGGGTGTCTGTGTGGGGGTAGGGGGTGTTGAAACAGTAGGCCTAGGGCATCATTTCACTTATGTCCAGACCACCTGTACACAGAACTGTTGTAATGTATCACTGTTGCAACTAAATGTCAGTAACTGTAAGTGTCCCTATGGGAGGCAGGTCAGCATAGTGTGGTACATAGGCTTGTAATGTAAGAGCATTGTAGCTACAGCTCTGTCTGTGAGTACTACTCCTAAACTAAAAGGTTGCTTAGAAGGGGTGGTAGTGACAGGGTGATACTTAGACTGGAAGTGTCTAGGGGATGTCCCAACTTGACATTTGCTGGGCGCCTACAAAATTCTAACATCGGCCCTGATTTCTGTAATGTTGGAATAAGTGAAAACTGTTAAAATGTATAATGCATGAAAATAACAAAGGAAATGTTAGTACAGTTTTGTTTTCTTTTCCCTTACAGTATGTGTGCCTATGTTACTTTTTAAAAACATCATGTTTAATAAAGATATTTGAAAAAATATTTCTGGACAAAGTAAAAAATAATAGGGGGACAAATGCCCAAAATCATGGATAATGTTTAAATATTATTCTGATTCATTTTAAAAACGTTAATAGAGCAACAGGATTTATGAAACTCTAATGTCTGGCATTGCTGACTTACTATAATCCTCAGTAATTTACCAGAAAATCAAAGTTTTATGGGGACAGAGCAAAATATGAGGCAAAATCAGGGACATTTGAGAGGTATGAACACAAGACTGCAAGCTTGAAGATCCAGTGGGTTAGAATGTTTTTGTGAGTTGTCACATTTATCTTTTAATACAAACTCTAATATTTTTAATTCAATAAACGTTTTCTTAGAAGACTACAAACAATGTGAATGAATGGTGCCCTTTGTGTTTGGATGAAAAAGAGCAGTAGTAGTGTGAGAAGAAGAATGGCTCTCCCTGCTCGATAGAGAAGAGGGCTTTTAAGAAAGTAAAACATTTTCTAAGTTTTATCTTATACTACATTTTTCTGTATCACTAAAACATGTAGGCTGAACAATTGGAAATAGAATACTATAGTTTATAAAGGTATTTATTCTGCTGCATTTATTATTGCTTGGTAGTAGCCTGATTAAATTGTAACTGTTATTCTAAGCCTTTCAGTTTAAGCACTTGGGCTTCAGATCAGTTGTTTTACATTAAGAAGGTTTGTGGTCTGCACTGTTGTGGCAGGACAGGTAGCTTACATCCTTCTTGGAATTGCTGATTGAAGGCTCAGTGTCTGTTATTCTAAAAGTGTATTAGTTCTGGTTTAAGCACTTGGGCATCAGGCCAGTTATTTTACATTATGAAGGTTTGTGCTCTGCACTCTTGTGGGAGGAGAGGTTAGATTCTGCCCTTCTGAGCTGGGAATTTCTGGTTAAAGGATTATTGTGCCTGCTTATTTTAACTGTTTCTTTCTGAAATTGGTGCATCTTGTTTGCTGTAGCATAGACTAGATTCAGGCATGATGAATCTAGCTTTGTTTGTATAACTTGAGCACTAATCCAGGCCATCTTTTTTGGAGAGGGTTCCCCTGCAACCTAGTGGCAGGAGTGTGCATTTGGAACTTGACTGATTGAAGACTGCTGGAACAGAACTCAGTTTTGAGCTTTTGTACTGGTTAATTGGGTAATTTGTTTAAATCCGTTTGCTCATTTTCTATTGTTATATAAAAAAATTGCACTTTATTCATCTGCTTTTACTGTATTTGTGTTTCTTCCTACTTTATTGCATTTATTCTGCTGCATTTATTACTGCTTGTTAGTAGCCTGATTAAATTGTAACTGTTATTCTATGCCTTTGGTTGAAGCACTTGGACTTCAGACCAGTTGTTTTACATTAAGAAGGTTTGTGGTCAGCACTGTTGTGGCAGGACAGGTAGCTTACATCCTTCTAAGTTGGGAGATGCTGATTGAAGGCTTAGTGTCTGTTATTCTAAGAGTGTATTAGTTCTGGTTTAAGCACTTGGGCTTTGGGCCAGTTATTTTACATTAAGAAGGAGTGGTCTGCACTCTTGTGGGAGGAGAGGGTAGATTCTGCCCTGAGCTGGGAGTTTCTGGTTAAAGGCTTATTGTGCCTGCTTATTTGAACTGTTTCTTTCTGAAATTGGTATGCTTTGTTTGCTGTAGCATACACTAAATTCAGACCTGCTGAATCTAGCTTTGTTTGTATAACTCGAGCACTAATCCAGACCATCTTTTTTGGAGAAGGTTTCCCCTGCACCCTAGTGGCAGGAGTGTGCAGTTAGAACATGTCTGATCGAAGACTGCTGGAACAGGGCTCAGTTTTTAGCTTTTTATTGGTTAATTTGTTTAAATCAGTTTGCTCATTTGCTACTGTTATATTAAAAAAATACACTTTATGCATCACCGCTTAGCTAGGGTTAAACTATTCCTGGTGCCATAAAGTCTGCTCTTCAAATTTTCTCTTAGAACTAGACAGTTTTTTTAGTTTTAGCACTCAGATCTGTTTCTTTGAGCTCGGCACTTGTTCAGAACTCGTTGTAAGCACTAAATAAGCTACAAATTACTACGGCACTCAACTTTCCTCACTTGTCTAGAGGAAAACAGTTTTTAGTATTTAATAAATAAGCACCTATCCAGGCATGTCTAAGGGTCAGCTTCCAGTGTTTTCTCCTGTCTACCTGATGAATCTGAGCATCTTGGGGCAATGCAGCAATTGCCTTATGTACACAGACAACCCTCTCCTCCTACCACCCAACACTACAACCTGTGAGAGATGCACTTATATAGCCAAACTGAAGGCAAAGCTCTCTTCACCCAAGACTGGACTAGACAGTCAAGAGAAGAAGGTAAACACTTGCACCACACCACACTCATCACATAGTTCCTCAAAACCTACACCACCAAAACACACACATAGCAACACAAAACACACACCTACATTCGTGGAGGCTCTCAATAAAAATCTGCTCAAGCAACAGAGACCTCCAAAGCAGAAATGCATGCAACCTCCACCCCCCCCCCAACACAACCCAAATGACACATAGCCCACAAACTCAGTGTGCCACTCATCCACAGCCCATAAGGCATAACAACGTACCCAACACTCTTGTCATAGGTGACTCTATAGTCAGGCACACTGATGTTCCACTCACCAGGCTAAAAAAGGAGAAAGTTACTGTCAGCTGCCTGTTGGGTGCCAGGATCTGCCACATAACACATGCACTCAGGTCATTCCACAACAAGAACAAATATGACTCTCAAAGTAAACCACAGGTCAGGAACACGAAGTTCAAAAAATTTCTGCTTTTAATCCACAGACTTAAAATACAGTAAAAAGTTGCTTTTAATCCACAGACTCAAAAATCACTGATTTCTGAGTCTGTGGATTAAAAGCAACTTTTTACTGCATTTTAAGTCTGTGGATTAAAAGCAGAACTTTTTTGAACTTCATGTTCCTGACCTGTGGTTTACTTTGAAATTTTAAGTTGTTCCAGAGAGGTGTGTTTTTGGTACAAATATGACTCTGTCATTGTCTATGTTAGTGTGAATGACCTGAGACGTACCTCCCTGGACTACATGAAAAGAGACATGGAGGAGCTCTCCACTCTTGTAGCCCAGGCAGGTATGACCCAAGCCCTGAGTATCATCCTGCCATCACCCAGAATGATACCAGAGTACAAGGACAAAATGATTGACTTCAACAATTGGCTAAGCTTCTGGTGTCATTCTAAAGGGATCCAGTATCTGTCTGCCTGGGAAATCAACAGACCACGATGCTTTGCCAGAGATGGCCTGCATCTGTCACCCTTGGGATTTCGGATACTGGCTAAGGCTCTTGCCACCCCTATAGTGCCTTTTTTAGGCAAGGTTCAAAAGACAAATTCACCACCGTAACAGGTACAAGCAAGCAAAATCTGAGGGTAATGCTACTCAATGCTAAAAGTCTAAACCTCAAAATGCATTCAATCAAGGCACTCCTTAAAATGAAGAACATTGACATCTGTGCAGTGACAGAGACCTGGTTCAAGGCTCCAGAGAGCACTACTGCATTACCAGGCTATAATTCATACCACACCTTTCGGCCACCTAACCTGGACCGAAACACTAAAGATGGAGGCGTGTCCATATTCATTAAGGATATCCACACCTCCAGGCTAGTTGCTCAGCATAATGCATCCGAGATTATCCAAGTGCAACTAACTCTGGGTAAGACCGCAATCCAAATTATAACTTGCTACAGATCCCCCACCATGCCCCAGGATTCCCACTCCTCATTTCTTGATACACTGGAAAATATTAGGGTACAACCCAACACCCTAATAATGGGAGATTTCAACTACTCCACCATTAACTGGGAAAACTACTCATGTACCAACTCTTTTGCTCAATGTTTTCTGGAATTCATAAATTCCAAAGCCTTGGATCAACTTATCCACACCCCCACCAGGGGCAGCAATATCCTAGACCTGGTCATTACAAACATGGGCGACCAGTGTACTGAACCAGAGGTCAATTCCTCGTTGGTCAGATCCGACCACAAGCTAATCAGTCTAGACATCCACATCCCACCACCCATTAGGGAAACCACTGTAAAAAATTTCTCCAAAGCCAACTTCATGCTTCTTAAGACAGAAGTGGCAAACGTCACAACACCCCTGCAGACGGACAATAGAGGTACAACTGCTGAATCCTACACAAATGCACTTTATAAGCACTTACATGAGTGTATGGATCGTGCTATCCCTAACAGAGCCAAGATGCTATCCTCCAAAAAAAGGAAGCCAATCTGGTGGTCCCCCTGCCATAAACAAACTCTACAACAGAAGAAAGAAACTGTTGCAAAAAAGAGTAAAATCCCATGACTGGAAGAAGTCCCTGGTCAGCCTCAGTAAGAACCTGAGATCCCTCATAAAATCCTCCAAAGCTAGTTATGAAAACAAAATCGCCACTGATTCTAAAGACAACCACAAATCATTCTATAGCTATGTCAAGAATCTCAATGGCAACACTCAGATCTGCTCCGAGTTACAGCACAATGGCACTAAATAAACAGAAACAACTGATATTGCCAACATCCTGGCAGACAGGTTCAGTGCGAACTTTACCCCCCCTCAACCCCTAAAGGGCTCATCTCTATACCGGAAGAATGCAAAGTTCCTGTAATCATGGCTGCACAGGTAAAAACCACACTCTCCAAAGCTAAGAACACAGCATCCATGGGACCTGACAACATCACAGGCTGCATTCTGCATGAACTACAGAATGATCTGGCACCCCACCTAAGCACCATGTTCAATCATAGCCTCACCTCAGGCTTTGTGCCCACTGAATGGCGCACAGCAACTGTTATCCCAATCCACAAAGGGCGGGCCACTGCAGACCCCGGGAACTACCACCATTAGCCTAACGAGCCTGGTCTGCAAGGCCATGGAATGTATCATCATGGAACTTAAAAACAAAGACATTGGTAATCTCCAAACTCTGGACCCCACCCAGTTTGGGTTTGTAAAAGACAGATCATGTCTCCTAAACCTGATTGACTTCTATGATGCAGTCACCAAAGCCGTAGATGAGGGTAAGGTGATTCACACAGCCTATCTAGATCTTGCCAAGGCTTTTGACACCATCCCCCACTCTGGCATTATAGATACACTCACTAAACTAGGTATAAATCCCTATGTGACAAGATGGGTTGCCACTGACAGAACTCACACTGTGAAAGTAGCAGACTCCAAATCAGACTTCAGAGCAGTGACAAGTGGAGTACCACAGGGTTCAGTCCTGGGTCCTCTCCTGTTTGGTATCTACTTTTCTGAAGTACAGGCTAACACAGAAGGTCTTTGGCTAATGAAGTGCGCAGATGACTGCAAACTAGGAGCCATAATTGAAATGCCTAACAATGTGGACATCCTACAAAAGGGCCTCACTGAGACAGATGCCTGGTGTCAAAGCCATGGCCTCAAGCTCAATGCCAAAAAGTGCATTATCATCCCTTTTGGTAAAAACTCTGTACCCATGAGCTACCACATAGGTGGTAGTCTACTTAACACTGAAAGTGTGATAAGAGATCTTGGGACACAGGTGGACAGTAGTCTCTCCTTTGATAATCACATCACCACAGTAGTCAGGAAATCCTTCTACATGGCACACCTCATCACAAAAGGTTTCTCATCCAGGAAAAAAGAGGTCATTGTTCCCCTCTACTCGTCACTCATTAGACCCATTATAGAGTACAACGCCCCTTTTGGTATGTAGCTCACAAGACATCTACAACAACTGGAAAGGCCGCAGAAATACCTCACAAAGAAGATTGCCACCCTTAAACAGATGCCCTACGCAGACCATCTCAAAAAACGCCAGCTTTACTCCGTCGCATATCGCCTACTCAGAGGCGATCTCTGCCTAACATACAAAGCTATGTCTAACCCAGAGCTGTTGGACATGCTATACTTAAAGAAGTCCCAATCCCTCCAAGCCAGAGCACTCTAGGGACCTAAACCTTGTCACCACAATAAACAGAACATGCTGGAGGGATAGATTCCTGTCCCAGAGACTTCCCATACTCTGGAACAAACTACCTATCTATATCAAACAAAGCTTCGCATTAGCACTCTTCAAGAAAAATCTTGAAGACTGGATGGGAAAAAGGACATTTTTCCCGAGGATCAGCTCTGTGGCTCTGCTCGACAGGGGCAGAGGAAAATAATTTTCTTGGGTGGCGAAAGCCAGGATATCATTTTGGCTAGGCTTGTATAGACCCTAGGGCCGATAGCCTAGTACCTACCTATGAACCTAAAAGTGTTTACTGTGCCTATCAGCAGTTGGAATTTACCTGCCTCAAACACACTTAGGAGACAGAAAAATCATTGGGAATAAAATAATAGTAGGCCTACTAGCAAAGGAAGGGAGAGATGGAAAACCTGCAAAAACAGAAAAATAACAGGAGAAAAGGGCACTCACAATGCAAGTAACAGTGAAAAAAAGAAAGAAAAATAATGACTTGGTACTTACAATACCTAAACTGAATATTTTCCATTCAAAATTAAAAAGCACCCTGGGACTATTTATTTTGTGTATGTGTGCTTTCATAGTAGGAAAGAGCTGATAAGAAGTAGTTTTGTGGGGTGCTATGAGATAAGAGAGAAAGACAATAGCCTTGGAAAATGTTATGTACGGTGGTTTTAATACCTGTGGTGTAAGCCCTAACATACAAAGCTATGTCAAACCCAAAGCTGTTGGACATGCTCCACTTAAAGCAATCCCAATCCCTCTGAGCTACATGCTCTAGGGACCTAAACCTTGTCACCACAATAAACAGAACATGCCGGAGGGCTAGATTCCAGTCCCAGAGACTTCCCATACTCTGGAATAAACTACCTATCTATATCAAACAAAGCTCCTCATTAGCACTCTTCAAGAAAAACCTTGATGATTGGATGGGAAATAGGAAATTCACCCCGGGGATCACTTCTGTGGCTCTGCTCAACAGTGGCACAGGAAAATAATTTTCTTGGGTGGCAAAAGCCAGGGTACCTTTTTGGCTGGGCTTGTATAGGCCCCAGGGCCAATAGCCTAGTACCTACCTATAAACATATGAAGCTATGAACACAGATACAATGCTCAAAGGCTAGATTACTGTCTGCATGTGCCTCCAAGTCCCTGACTGCAGGGTCAATTCTTTGGGTGTGTTGTAACGATGATAATTACCAGGGGTGGATGACTTCCCAAAAGGTACTATTATTAATTTCTTGGCATTAATTGTAGTCCATGTCTCTGACACAAGTTACTTATC
>NC_056741.1:783908155-783940655 GCF_019279795.1 Protopterus annectens
ATAAATATGACCCTATTTTAAGACAACTCAGCTCACTTATAAAACAAAAATTCCTTAAATACAGAGTTATGGAACAAGATATTCAATTAACACAATCAATCATCAATTCGCTGTCCCTAAAAAACAAAATGATCTCAAACCTTCAACCAGCTTTTAAAAGCTGTTGTATCTTCTGTCATTGTTCCTTACCAGCTGTAATGTCTCCTGAAAGTCTCAAGAGTGAGACCCAATCTTATATTATTCTGTCTTTCAAAATAAGCAATTTACTCAATCTGGAAAATCATACTTAATATACAAATCAGTTTTAACTTCCCTTATTTTTTTAACAGTACTTTTATCATAAAATGCATCCATCATACTTCTATAGAGACATCTTAAATTTGACCAATATTATCTCTCTCTCTGTATCAGAATTATTTTGGTTATGCCATTTTAAATTTAAAATATCCTTCTTTAAACATGCCCTGTTTACATATAACATTACACACAGACTCCTCTAATACTTAATAACAAAATTGTAGTACACAATCATCCGTCACTGTAATATTAACCCCATTGTAGTTAATTTTATGTTGTTAGAACCCCTGCTTGCTACATACTTGTCAAATGTCACAGTTTACAAAATTCATAAAATGTGTATATTAAAAAAAAACATCACCGGGTTAAAAAAAGAATGGTCAGACCTTTACTGCACTTTCATCTTATAAATTAAATAAGGCTTCTTCAGATAAACCACAACTTAAGTAGAAACATACCATACTATGTCATTAAAAAAAATAACCAACATGCACACATTATAAAACCCAGTCCCACTTTTTAATGGATAAGAAGACATTTCTCAAGAAATACTTTAAAAATTCTGTGCTTACTTAACCCTGGGGAGAACTTGAATTGAGTAAAACTTGCCACCAGGGCCGGCCTTAGGCATAGGTGAACTAGTTAACCGCCTAGGGTGCCTTACAGGCAAGCCTCATAAAGGGCGCAATTTTAAGGAAATTGTTTTCTCCACTTCGTAATGTATTTTACTTTTTCCTCCACTTTTCCGCCTGTACTGTAGCATTTGTGCCCTCCACCACGTAATCTAAAGCATGACGTCAATTCACAGCACATAGCACGGTCCCCGTATTCTTCCATTCCCTCCCCCCTCTGCATCTGTGAGTGACAGTCAGGGGTTACTCTTCTTGAGCTTTATTTAAAGCATCCAATCTGATGCTTTTGTACCACTGACGTCCTTGGCTGATGCTCCAATCGATGGTATAAAACTCTGATTACGCCCGCCTTTCATTCCTTCTTTGGTTAATGCAATAGAGGCGGGTGTAACTATTGGCTTTCTTCACTTCCTGGACGTGCGTGCATCAGTGGCCTGTTTATTTTCAACCACACGGCGTGGGAGATGAGTGATTTTTTTTTTTAATTTTTAAGGTAAGTCCAGTTCTTGAGCTCTGGAGCCAAATTACTTTCTTTAAAAATGATTTTGTCATGAATCGTGATCAATTGATCAAAATGTTTACTGGATGGATCTTTTCCCCTCGGGCTTACGCTGAAAACACGCCTGTCCAGCTGGACTGTACCAGCTGAGCTAACAAATAAAATATTGTATTTATTTAGATAATTACGAAATGAAACCCCATAGGACCAGCTGGACTGTATCAGCTAAGTACAAATAAAATATTATTTGTTAAAAAATAATTACGAAAGGAAAACCCCATCAAATATAGGACGGGCGGACTGTAGAAACAAAATGGTTTTGTTTGCATTAGTCACTAGCATTTTACTGTCGGTAGAGATTTTCTCTCCATAAACACCAGTGACAGTGTAACATGAATGTTTAGGAGTAAAAGCAGAGAGTTGGTCTATATTATGTATAGCGCTTGTATGCAAATAAATAAGGTAATAGTTTTTGGAGTCCTGGTGTTTCTAGTGAAGCACTGGATGGTGGTCGTGATGAAAACAAATAGAAATGTTTTTTATTAATTTTGTATGGTGGTTGAAGTGATTATTTTTAGTGTTTTTGGTGTTCGCAAGCATGTAGGTGTTTTGTTTAATGTTTTCACGGGTAATAGTTTCTGTTAAAGTGCAAGACAGCTAGCATAGCTTACCGCAAACGCTAATATTTTCTGTTAAAGTGCAAGATGGCTAGCACAGCTTACCACATACGCTAAACTTATTATATAGTTTAACTGCGCTCCCCCTACAGAAGGAGACAAACCCAATTAGAAACCCTTTGAAGTAATCAAATCAATGACAAAACCCTTTGAAGTAATCAAATCAATGACAATATTTAAGTCTATTCCAGCACAATTTCTCCCCAAATCACCAGTTTTAGAAGGTGGTTGTTTAGTACATTTGTTTATCAATGTCTGACCCCCCCCCCCCCCTTTTCAGTGAATTCCTGGGGAAGTACAAAAAGAAAATGTGATGCAAAGTACAAATCAAAATAATTTGATATAAAGTACAAATGTGGTATAAGAACAGTTTGCAGTGTAGGCATGTTTACAAAGAAATAGCAGCTGTTTTGTGCACCTAAAGTACTAGTACACAGTGCAATCAGTCTGCAGTAGTTTAGGAGAGTTTCAGTGAAGCAATAGCAGTAAATGCATTTGAGAGGAAAATAAAGGACATTGTAGCAATATTATTTAAGGAGGAGACTATGCTGTTGAGATAAATAACAGATCAGTAAGAGGTGGAGATATATTGGGTTGGAGAGCATGTGCAGAGCCAGTTGAACTAATGATGCTTTATTTTGATTTTGAAAGACTTTACATTTAGAATTTGTCTCAGATGCTGCTGGAGTATAGTGAGTTGCCAGCAGTGTTTTAGGTTTTAGTTATATTCAACAGTAGTTTATCTTTAGAGCCTAAGGTTTGCTAAGGATTTATAAGCATGCTCAGGCTTGGACAACTTTCTGGAGTTTATGGGCTAACAGTATTTGAGTGAGTAAGAAAGTGGGGTAGTTTGAGGCAGTTAATGGCTATGCAGTAGCAGGTCCAACTAGGTAGGCTGGATACAAATTTGGTTATTAGCTGTTAACAGTTGTTAAACTTGTGAAAACTGGAGCAACATATAAGATGGCAAGTATTAGGTAGGCTGTGGTGGCAATATGAAAACTAGCAGTTTCTGTGAAGGAAGGTTTTGTTTGGTAGAGGCTATCTAGCTTTTGGCTTGTCTGATATTCACTACTGTGATGGAACTTTTCCCCTGGGCCTCCACTGAATGTGCTTAGTTCAACTTTCCCAGTCAGCAAGTTCAAATAAATACATACATTTATTTTTTATGGCTTGTTGGAAATGGTAATCATATTACAGTTGGTTATCTATTGTAATTTGGTGTGTGATGTCCTTCATTTTTGTGTTATTCACAAAGGCTGTTGTGAAGTGGTCTTTTTTGCTGAAGTCTGAAATCAGGTCTATCATGATAAGCTATGTTTTCATCTAGTTTTCTCGTTGTTGAATGGATAATTATCTGACCTTTTAGTTACTCGAACATGATTAGCTTTACACCAACATAAACATTAGTCAGCCCAAATTTACAGTACTTGCTGCTACTGTGTACTTTCAAAGGGTGCATTTCTGTCTGGTGTGACTGCACACATGCTTACCATGTAAATATTATATAACTTGTAATTAAAAACGCTGAAATATACCTAGCAAAAGTATTTTGCTCTTATTGCTACTGTAACTGTCCATTTGATAATTGGCTCCTTAATTTCTCATCTCTAGCTGCTGTGGTTATGCTTCAACAAGTGTGTTTCTCTGCTTGATGATATTTGTGATTAAAATGGCAATGATCTGGTAATTCTACAGTATAAATGCACCGTAATAGAATTATTTGTCTCTTTCTGCACTCGCAGATTATTTGGTCATTTAACAAAGCTCAGAACTGTAGCAAAGATTACAATATTTTGTATGTGGTATATGTAGTTAGTAGATAGGGCCGCATCTGTATAAACAGTCATCTAGTTTCTTGGGCTGTATGGAGCCGTGCTATGTGCTGTGAAATCATGCTTTGGATTATAGAAGTGGGTGGAGGGTGCAAATGCCACAGTATGTGGAGAGAAGTGGAGAAAAAAGTAGACATGATGTCTGAGAAGTGGAATTGTATAATTTACATTCACATTTCAGTAATAAACCTTGGCAACAAGTCTTGTCTTTCTGTGGGATATCGGTAGTGAGGGTTGTACAAATGTAAAGCTGTTTTGCCGCACCCCCATTTATCGTGATACCACTTTATTTAGTTGTAGTGTGATAGAGAGCAGATTAGCCTATGCAGTGATGCTATGGAGAGTGATGTGTGTAAATACAGAATGTTAACTTGGAAGTACTGTTTTTGCTTTAAAAGTTGCAGTTTGGAAATGAGGCTTTTTCATTAATGATCAAAAGTTTTGTGTAATGTTCTGTGCAGTTATACCTACCAAGTGTAATTCATTATTGTCAATGATTTGACCCATCTGTGGGCATGGCTCAAATAGAGGTGTTCCTTGAGTTCAGTGTGGGTGGGGCTTAAGGGGCATCACAGCAGCACTTCGCCAAGGGCGCCGTTTCAGCTAACGCTGGCCCTGCTTGCCACCTGCATTTGCAATCTAAGTCATTATTTACATCACCACCATGTAAATTCACACTAATTTGAGATAAAAAATAAAATGACAGCCCTTTAAAGTTAGTACAGCTGATAGAATACTTGCAAAAGCATTTCTCTCAGCTATTTAAGGTCTTCACAATTATACTTGTATCCAATTATTCAGAGCCCTCTTCATACACTTTACACCGAAAGCAGGGCAAATAGAACAACTGGCAGCACAAATGACATCAGCAGACATATAATTACTATAAATGGGGACTTTAAAACTTGTTACAGTATTCTCACAAAAAGGAAGGGAAATTTACTACAAGTTTACATTGTTTCCACTTATTGCAAGAAAAAGTTCATTCCACGCTTCTTTTGTCATTACTAGCATTAGACTGCTTATCTTGACTTGGCCAAGTATTTTGACACTATTCCCACGGTGGTATTACTGAAAAACTTGACAAACTTAATTTAACCACCTACATTATCTGCTGGATGAGAACATAAAAATTGGCTAACCTCTCTGAATATAAAATTGTAGCTACATAGGTACCTGAGGATCAGTGCTGAGCCCCCTCTTGTTTAGTATTTATTTTTCAGACATCTAAGCAGTTATCCCAGATGTGTGTGCTTGACCAAGTTTGCTGAAGACTGCAAGCCGGATACTGTTTCCTGCTCAAACAATACAACACAGCTCCAGCAAGGGCTTTAATATGCACATATCTGGCGTACCAAAAATATTCATAAGCTAAATCCCAAAAAGTACACTGCAAAAATGGTCACAAGCTAAATTCAACAATTGCAATGCAAAAATGGTCACAAGCTAAATCTAAAAAAGTGCAGTGAAGTAGCATTTGGCAAAAAAGCTGCTCCCACCTGCTTACAAATGTTTGGTGTCCCCTTTCCCTCCAAGTTTGTTATTAAGCACATAGCACTCAGCAATAAACTAGCATTGTCACATCTGAAAATCCACCCCATTCACTGTGTTGCATGTCAGGAAAATCTGTACCAGTAACAAATTCCCCTATAATGCAGGCAAACCTTCTACCATATACAGCTTTATCCTGCTACACTGTGTTGCTGATGAGCTGCTGCAGTGGAAACATGTACCACACCAGATCCCCTCATCAATATATTATAGTAATGAACCCCACACTATAACAATGCATAATGACTGTGATTTCTTTATTGTGATCGGTTGAGGAAAGAACCAGCTTATTCAAATTGCAAATAGCAAAAGATGTTCACCAACTGTATACACCGATAAATTCAGTAAGAGAAATAACACTCAAAGGCAGCAATAGCGTAATAAACTTTACTCAGTAACCGCTTTCGTCTTAAGACTTCTTCAGATCTGATTTTAGCCTTATTTGCCACAGGGTCTCCCTTTGTTCGACATAATTTTTAAAATCACCCCCCCTCAAATCTGATTGACAAACTTCTATCACTGAAAATAAAAATTTTTGGTAATTGTAATACTAAGGGTGTCATATACATCAGTTTTTGTAGTAGTTGTACCGCATTCTACATAGGTATGGCAACCAGATGTTTGAAGACAAGAATTCGTGAACACCTTTATAGTATTAAATGTAGGGATGATACGAATGCCTTATTTAAACATTCTTTGGTTTGCCATAATTTTAAAAAAATTTTATTTTCAGTGATAGAAGTTTGTCAATCAGATTTGAGGGGGGGTGATTTTAAAAATTATGTCGAACAAAGGGAGACCCTGTGGCAAATAAGGCTAAAATCAGATAGGCCTCCAGGCTTAAATGATTCCATCAACATTAAATGTTTTTTTAAAAAACAGCAAGCTATCCATTGATAAAAATGTCGAATTGAGACTTTTTAAGTAGTATTTCTTTAATAATTAATTAGTTTTAATTGAATGATTGAATGTAAATCAGTATTGATACTATTTAAACAGTGTTGTGGGTTTTTAAAATGTATTCTGAAGAAGTCTTAAGACGAAAGCGGTTACTGAGTAAAGTTTATTACGCTATTGCTGCCTTTGAGTGTTATTTCTCATACTGAATTTATCGGTGTATACAGTTGGTGAACATCTTTTGCTATTTGCAATTTGAATAAGCTGGTTCTTTCCTCAACCGATCACTGTTGGTTCTTATTTTTTGTGAAATTTATTTGGTTTTTGTCTCGAGTTACTATGGCTGAGGAAGGTGACGAACAGCTACTGAATCTTACCATTCATCCAACACCAGGTTCGGATCCGTCCAACACTCAAGATTTACTTATTGCTACCTTAATTAACATTCAGAACTCCTTGAATTTTCTGGTAGCGAATGCTTCGAAGTCTAACCTGCAACCAGTGGCGAATGCCTCGAGCCCGATTGGTTCTTTCCATGAACTGGATACAGTTATCGAAACCAGGGAAAACAACGGTTGCTCCGGAAATCAAACGAAAAAGGTTAACGGCTACAATGAGTGTAGCCATGGACAAAAACAACAAAATGAACTTGGTTTAAAACCTATTTTGGAATCCTTCAGCAACCCCTTCAGTGGACATACCGGGTATGTACAATCTTTTAACAATGAAGAAATTAACAAAAAAATCGAACTTTTGAGTAAATTGTTAAAAAGATATCGCTCTATTTTCATAGAGAACTGTTATTTTGAGCGATGCCTAGAACTAGGTATTACGCCGAAGGGGCTGAGATTTTTTAAATGCCCTAATGGCGTTTCTATCGGAGATCCAATGTACCAAGTTTTGGTTAATTTTTTCAACGAAGCAGGGTTATCTTTTCTGAGACTGTTAATTGACAACAATTTAGAGAAAATGAGCCTCTTAAAAGATGACATTTGTCATTTAGAGGTTGAACTTAAAACTATGTGTCTTGATAAGAACAAACAGGCTGAACTTTTTGACAAAATGGTGAAGGAAGTAGAAAAACATGCCGAAGAGGTTACAAACAGGAAACATTCCAAACTGTTACGGGACATTACGGCTTATGAATCTAAATCTGCCTATAACCATTTTGTCCTAGGGTACAGAGAAAATAATTTTAAAAAGCAAGTGCCTCAAAAAGTTAATGCACATAATTATAATGTAGCAGAGAGATTTAAAACAAAAAGTGTTGGTTATGACACGATCAATGGGATCAGACAACCCACTGGACTGGTTAAAGCTACTACCAGTGCAGATATAGGAAAGAATTTTGTAACCGATGACAATGTTAATCACACAGATGATCACGAACTAGTTGACAGGATTTTAGAAAACGAAACTAATGATGACAACAATGTTGGGGGAAAAACAGGTTGTGTCAATAAAGTTTCTACCACTGCAGCATCAAGAACATCTACTTTTTTTGGCAAAAAAACGCCTTCAGTGAAAAAAACCATACTAACCAGGAGCCGTACGTTTCTGGGATCAAGTTCTTCAGCGGACGAAACTTAACATCACAAACAAAAGACTTTGAAATCATAAATTTAACTGATGTTGTTTTCAGCAACCATGAAATAAGTGTTTTAAAACTTGGTTTCAACTTTGTCCCCACAAAAAGAGCTGATTATGGTAAAACTGTAGTGGACATTAAAAAATATGTCAGAAAGTTAAATCTACACTATCTAATGCATGATATTCCCATGGCTGAAAAAGGTTTAATTAAGCTTCCACCTATAATCCACAGTTGAATCATACCATAAAAGTTTTTGAAGACATATGTATACAGGAATTAGAAGAAATATTAGCAAAGAATACTAAAATTAGTCATAATTTGTCATTCAAAGATAGAAAGGCGTTTTATGAGTTACGCAAGAAAAACAACACCATAAGGTTTATGAGAAGTGATAAAGGTGGGAATTTAGTTATCATGACACAGGACTCTTACAAAGGGAAAATGTTGGAAATATTAAAAAATACTGACGAATATGAAGTAGTTCCACTTTATGAAATAAATAAGAAATATAAAACTATCCATTCCTTTTTGTATGATGCCCTCATGTCAAGTGAGATAGACTTAGAAGTCTATGAATTTTGTGTAATTGATAAACCTAGAATAGGAATTTTCTTCGGAATACCAAGATACACAAAAATTTAATGGACCCACCTTTCAGGCCAATAGTTTCCTCACCACATTCAGCCACAGAGGGAATATCTTTAGTTATAGATGCAACTTTAGGGCCACTAGTTTCCCAACAAGAATCCTTTATTAAGGATTCCTGGCATTTTTTGGAAAAACTAAAAGACTTTAATGACAGCAACATATTTGATCCAAGTCATCATATCATTTTCACCTTAGACGTGGTTTCCTTATATACATGCATCCCCCATGAAGAAGGGGTTGAAGCCATACGACAATTGTTAAGTAAAAAAATGAAATATGAAGCGGGTCAGATTTCCACCATTTGTAGTTTTTTGGATATTTTATTACATCATAATTATTTTATTTTTGGGGACACCTATTACAGACAAAAAAGAGGGGTAGCCATGGGGTCTCCAGCTGCACCCTCATATGCTAACCTAGTAATGTCGTGGTGGGAAGAAGAATTTCTTAAATCAATAAAAAATAATTTTAACATCTTACTGTATCACAGATTTGTAGATGATTTAATTTTCATCATTGAAGGAAATAGGGATACAGTCACTCAATTTCTTTCCATTATCAACAATTCAGTTGAATTTTTGAAATTTACTGAGGGAGAAATAGGACTGAAAATTAACTACCTTGATGTTTCTTTTTGGTGGGACCCGCTTGAATTAAGGTTTCACAGTGGTATTTTTAGTAAAGAAACCTTTACGAATAGTTATCTTCATTTTCAAAGTGGACATCCAACCCACATAATAAAAAACATACCAAAGGGACAATTTATAAGAGCTTGTCGAATGACAACAAAGGAAACTGACTTATATGAAGAAATAGATTTTATTAAAAACATGTTTATAAACAGGGGATACAATACCTTGCTTTTAGAAGACACAAAAAAAGAAGTGTTATATAAATGAAATACCCATTATCCAGCTATATTAAATAAAAAGGATACTTTTTCAGTTCCAGGTTCAACAAGTACCTCAGTACATAGTAAAGTGGTCTGTTCTTTAGACATGACCATTGATAGTACTAAGATAAAACAAGTACTGAGAAAAAATTGGAGAATCTTACAGGGGAATTTTGATATTAGCAAAATAGTGGGGGGGGCAACCTAATTTTGTTTTAAGAAACACCTTTAATATTAAAAAAGCTTTAGAAAACAACAACAAAGCTTTAGAATCTAACAACACCAATACGAAAGGCATGTTCCCCTGTTTCCAATGCAACATGTGTAGATTTATTTTACAAGGACCGTGTTTAGTAATAGGAACAATGGATAGAACTTTTGAAGTACCTCAGTATGTTAATTGTAATACTAAGGGTGTCATATACATCAGTTTTTGTAGTAGTTGTACCGCATTCTACATAGGTATGACAACCAGATGTTTGAAGACAAGAATTGTGAACACCTTTATAGTAGTAAATGTAGGGATGAGATGAATGCCTTATTTAAACATTCTTTGGTTTGCCATAATTTTAAAAAAATTTTATTTTCAGTGATAGAAGTTTGTCAATCAGATTTGAGGGGGGGTGATTTCAAAAATTATGTCGAACAAAGGGAGACCCTGTGGCAAATAAGGCTAAAATCAGATAGGCCTCCAGGCTTAAATGATTCCATCAACATTAAATGTTTTTTAAAAAACAGCAAGCTATCCATTGATAAAAATGTCGAATTGAGACTTTTTAAGTAGTATTTCTTTAATAATTAATTAGTTTTAATTGAATGATTGAATGTAAATCAGTATTGATACTATTTAAACAGTGTTGTGGGTTTTTAAAATGTATTCTGAAGAAGTCTTAAGACGAAAGCGGTTACTGAGTAAAGTTTATTACGCTATTGCTGCCTTTGAGTGTTATTTCTCATACTGAATTTATCGGTGTATACAGTTGGTGAACATCTTTTGCTATTTGCAATTTGAATAAGCTGGTTCTTTCCTCAACCGATCACTGTTGGTTCTTATTTTTTGTGAAATTTATTTGGTTTTTGTGATTTCTTTATTGGTCACAGTCAGACATGACAGCGGACTACAGTACAGTGTAGGTACAGTATACCTTACCATGTAGCTACACATAACTACTAGTTAATGCATACTGTACCTGAACCAGTTGCCTTACTTCATTACATTCATAGAAGTTACAAAGCTATTTTAGTATAATGGCCATCTACACAGTAGTGTAGCTAGGGAGGGGCAAGAGGGGCAATTACCTTGGGTGTAAAGTGTTGGAGGGGTGGTGCGATCAGCTAATCTAGCTCTCTTTAATGCAATATCAACTTTTAAAAGCAAATATTGCAAATGCTGTCATATCTGAGCACTGTAGCCCTCTGTGTGTTCTAAACTGTAGCAACTGCTTGCTACAATTTAGCAAGCAGATTGTTACATTTTAAAAGTAAAAAATAGAAAATCTCTGTTGTTTATTTATTTTTTTAACTAAAACCTGAAAGCTGTAGCACTCCATGCAGGCAGAGTATAAAATGTACCAACTGTTTGCTACATTTGTAGCAAGCAGTTTACTACAGATTAAAATAATAAGAATTGTTTTTTAAATAAAACTTAAGTGCAGTAGCACTCTGATAAGCAGGGTATAAACTGTAGCAACTGTTTTGCAATGGTTTAAAATAAGAACTTTTTTTTAAGAAAGCAGGGTAGACGGAGGGCAAAGAAATGGAACCATTCATAAAAATGAGTGTTGAACTGCATGTTGTTGGGGACTACAATGATTCACAGACAATTATGGTAGTCCCAGGGGTGTACTTAATATAGTACACAAGATGTATTTATGCATCTCCACACTGTGTTCATGAATAATACCATGGCCCACTTTTGAACAAGAAAATTTTCTCTAGGTTCAAAATTTGTGTAAGAACCTCTGAGTCTCCATGTGAGGAAGGAGCACTTTAAGGAATATTTCTCGATTTCAACATCATGGGTGCTCTAGAATGTGAAAAGATGGATGTTGCTGGCTGTTTATGCCAGTTGTAGTCTTTGCTTCATATGCCAAGACTAGGAAGGCAAAATGCATCACAAATGAAGACTAAGATGCTATTGGCTTTCCTGGAAATCAATAAAAGGTAATGTTTATAAAGTAATCCTTGCTCCATGTTGGTTTTCTGACACGTGCACATGGTGAAATCTTAGATGGAAGCAGAAGTATATTAAGGACGGTGGATGGATAGTGATAACATTTTGGGGTAGTGTGTGTGTGTATATGTGCTCGCATTCTAGGTGGAATGGTATAAGAATGTTGCATCCTGACTGTTTACCCTTGGGCAGGTTGCATCTGGGTCATATCAGATCTCAGGAAGTTATGCTGATTTGTTTCTGTCTGGTTTACTATTAGAAGATGTAGATTAAAAGGAAAAAGTAATCTATCCAATGATGCTGCAGGATAAAGCCTTTACTGTGACTCAAAACAATCAATGTTTGACTCGTGGGCACCGGAGCTGCTGGAAGCAATGGAAGGATGGGAGTGAAGCTACATATGGCTCACCTACCCTGGGAGAGAGAAGTGACTTAGCCCAATGCTTGGACAGCACCCAGTGAGAACTCTAGGTGATGCAGTCACAGAGTCTAGATCAGAGAGGTGAGGGGAGACCCTAATGTCTGCCTGGATAACAGCCCTGCAACCAGCTTTTTCCTCACAGATGAACAAATGAGTCAGTGAGGGTCCTCACCCCTCTGAAGGAATGAATGGGCTCATGGGTTGTGGGGCTGATAGTCAGCAGGCACAAGGACTGCAAAAAAAAAGAGAGAGAAAAGTACATAATTAGAATTAATACAGTATGGGAACAAAATCAGATTAAAGGAGATGCCTTGGGAAGGATGAGCTGCACTAGAGGGAGTAACTAAGGAAATAAAACTGTAGTTTTCAGCATTATATATTATTCAGACAATAGGCCACCTGTATCTGCCTGCACATTGTCAGAGTTTATAAGGAAGCTGAAATAAAGCACTGAAATTTGATAAGAAGATTTGGTATGGAGATTAGTATTGGGGTCTAAAGATGTAAATGGAGAGTTGGTGAAGGAACTCACCATATGGGCTTAAGTGTGTTTCATGAAAAGAAAGGTTCCAACTTGTATAAAGATGGAAAAGCATCCGTTTTTCCATTTGTAATATTAAAGGAATTTGTTATAATCTTTGAGAAACAATTATTGTTTCCCACTATAAGGATGAAGATTCATATAATGACAATGTTTCTACATTATTGGTCTGATACAGAATAAAATTATATCTGCACTTCTGTATAGAGATTTATGTTAGTATTAAGAATATGTTTTATATTCCTAACCCAACCCACACAGCCTTCAAATGTAGACCAGTTTCTACCCTCACCCAGCCCAGAATTGCCCCATTGCACCCTGTCAGATATCAGAAGAATGGAGAGCAGTGTATCAGTACAACTTGTAAAATGAAAAAAACTGCACAGAAGGTGAAAAACTCTCAGATAAGCAGTAAAAGCAATAAATAATGTAATATTTTATTATACACATTACACAAGGTTGGTTAAGCACTTTCATTCACCTCTACTGTCATGAACTTCATCAGAACCAAAATTAAAATTAAAGTCCAAGTTCCTACGCTGTCCTGTATATAAAATCTCTTAATTATGCTAATGAAAAATCAATTAAATAATTATCCTAAAGACATACTTTCCTAAAAAACAAGTATACTCATCTTGTAAACATTATAAATTCATGATCATTTTTCAAAAATAAGCACAAGGTATGTAAATAAACTGAATTAAATAAACAACCTACTAAGTTTAATTTAATTCCTGTTTTCAAACAAATTTAAATAATTTTAACTAATCTTAAGTAATTATGAATTGAAAATTATAAATATATAAATATAAATAATTAATGATCTAGAAATTGGTGTCTTATAAATCTAAAGCTTTAAGTTTTAAGATACTCGCTATTGAAACATTCTCATTTAGTCTTGATGGGTCCTGGGAATTTAAGCATAGTTGCCAATGCAGCTCCCTAGATTCTAAAATAGTTTCCCAAGGACCTCCTCTTGGATTCAGCAAAACTTTTTCTAACAGTGCAAAGCGAAACCTCTTGTGGTCCATACATTGGGTTTTATGTCTATATAGAGCATTATTCAAGTTTATTTTGTGCATATCATAGGTATGCTCATAAATTCTATTTATTTTGATCTTTCTTACATAAAATGCTCCACACGGGGTCACAGTAAGCAATGTAAACTACATGTTTAGGAACACAATTGCAACCACTGGCTAATTTAACTTTCAAACCAGATGAGCCCAAGGTCACTTCACTGGTTTCTAGAATAAATGGGCATTGGTTACAATGCCCACATTTCCTCATTTCTTTTGCAGAGCAAAGACAAATAGAATGTTGCTTTTCGTAAAAGCTTTTTAACTTTGTGCCTTTTTTATAGATTATTTTTGGTCCTTCATCCAAAAGTTTGTATAAACTCTTATTGGTATCAGAATGGCCCAATATTTCAAAATAATCTTTCTAACTTTGTTGCTGAAAGGATGGCAATTAATAATTAAGCGTTTCCTGAAGTTAGGACTAGTTACTGACAGTGGCGGCTGGTGACTTCAAATCAAAGGGGGGCTGCAGGAGATAGCCGAATGGGTGGGGTCAATGGGAAGGGGTGCGGACAACTAGAAAGGGGAGGAGCTATGCTCTAAACCACAAAAACTAAACTTTAATTAAATATGCTGCCCTGGGTGCCAAACCCTCATTATGAGGGTCCAATCAAGACAAATGAAGTGTAAAAGAATAAAAATATTTCAATGCATTGGCTGCTTGACAGCTTACTTAATATCTAGATGGAAACAAAAAGGTTGTGAGGCATGAAAAAATAAATTACTTTTTAAATACATTACTGGAATGCCAGTCAAAATCAAGTATAAGAAAAACATGCAGCACTCAACTCAAACCGCTTCTCCTTGCACTGCATTATAATTTATATTCAGCTTTATTAAAGTACCAAGTAACATGTTGAAAGTAGCAATCTCTGTGATGCCCCCACTTGTAAAAATGTTTCTTATCCAAAAAAGACCAGCTGCCTGACAACTATCTACTTGTTTCATGGGGAAAACATGATCAAAGTAAAAAATGAAAAGCAAACAAGCTCAAGATACATTGCTTAAAGGATTACTGTACAGGTTATGGACCACACATGACTGGCATTCTGTTTAGTTTACGGGTGAAGCCCTCAGAGATCACTGGAAGTCTCCAACAAGTGTAATGAGCTTCTTAAAATAATGTAATCCTGTCCTTTATTACAAATACTGTCATATGCATTTCAATACCCAACGCTTATACATTAACTAGTTAAGTATTCTCTGCATGGCAACAACAGAAAGGCTTCAATGTTGGCAATTCTTTAACAGTATGCTTATTAAAGCTTACTTGCATGTTATGATCTCAGACAAGCTTACCTGATAGTCATTAAAGCATTGCTACTTAAAACACAGAGCAACAGGCACTTTGAGTAATAAGCATAAATCAACAGTACAAAAATATGACAGAAATCAGACCATTCTGCAAAATCAAGAACAGATGAAAAGCCACTGTAGTACTTGTGTCTACCTTGGATGGGGGGATACCCTGCACATTTACACTGCATGGGGGGATACCCTGCACATTTACACTGCACAACTGCTCCTTGCCTTGCTTGGACACATCCAGAGTCACTACATGGGGGAGTGGGGTGCAACAAGTATGTCACAATTTGAAATGTCTCTGGCTGACTGATGGCCCTGACACATTTGTCATACCTCACCCTCAGAGCAAAGCCATACATAGAAGTGGGACAAAGGCCCAAAAATAAGGACAATTTTTAAATATTGCTCTTATAAACTTAGAGAGGTAATAGAATAGTAGGTCTTGCATTAGTATGAATTTTCTGAAGGATATGAAATCTGAAACTCAAATGTCTGTCATTATTTTCTAACTTCAGTCTTTAATGATTTACCACTAATTTGCCAAAAAACTATTTTATGAAAAATGGACCAAAAATGTGATGCAAAAATATAAAATAGCCACACAATACAGCTGGGAACCTGTCAAAGAAGGGACACTTTTTTAATAATAGTACTGCTAACTTGAGCAGCTGACAAAATAAAAGAATCTACATGCATTTCTGAAATAAAAGTAATCTATAACTGTGATTATTACAGTTATTTCTAAATTGTAAACCCTCCATGTTTTCTTCCAAAATTGCTATTTTGCGGAGGGATTATTAGGAGAAGAGCAACATTTTGAGCCAAATTCGGGGACAGTTGAGAGGTTTGGCTATGCCTAATTCTAGAAAGCAATTTATTTGCATGTACCTCTCAACCTGTTAATGCAATAAATCTGGACAAGGCCAAATATATTAGGGGAACATAAACAGTACTAAAAATTGCTCTTGTATAAACTGAGACAGTTGATAGAACAGGTCTTACTTCAGCATGCATTTTTATGAAGGTTATGAAGTCTGAAACTCAGTGTCATTATTTAGTGACTTAATTCCTAAATGATTTTCCAGAAAACCACAAATATTATGAGGAACAAACCAAAAATAAGAAGCAAAAATCTATTCATTCTGTGAAAATCTGGACAGTTGGGAGGTTTAGTTCAGCTGGGGCTGTCTGAGTTTGCCGCCCTTCCCCCTCACAAAATCATGGTCGAATGGAGCCCTCCCCCCTGCAGCCATTCTAATGATCCATTACTTGGCTATTTCACTCCATTTACCATATACACTCATGTGCATACTGCTTTACTTCTATGATGATCTGGATTTCATTTGAAAGTTTTATTTTGCATTTTACAGCACAAACACTAAGACATGTGCTAAACAAAGCAACGCAGTCTCACAATGAAAACAGGCTTAGCATTCAAAACTTCTCTGCCCTTGAAACGCACATTCAATGAAACAGCATTGAAACCCACATTCAAAGAAAATACATTTTGCCAGTGGCAGATAAAGATTAACTTTGGGCTGTTTTCAAATCATAGGCCCCCTGCACATGAAACATACATGTGCTCTTTGATACACCTTCCTGATTCTACTAAATTATATTCCTTGTACATTACAGTACAGTTGTTAGACGGCATTTTAAATTTATTGTTTTGAACATTTTTCCAGTAAACAATGAAACAAAATGCATGCACCAATGACAAAACTACCCAATTCAGAACATTTCCATCATAAAAGTCTACTCAACCTTCTACAGTCCACCAGTATCAGTAAATATGCACAATTTCTGAAGTAGTAAAAGTCATCTAAATAATTCCACATTAAAGAAATCTGTAACAATGAAGAGTTTGCTGCTAGCAAACAACTTTATATGTCACTGTTTATTCATCTACAAATAAAGTGCCTGTTGCCCTTGAGGAATAAATTGCCTATGTTGCATGCATTAAAAAAAAATAAGCTAGTAATATCGCAATAGGGACTGTATGGCAAACTGATAACAGGTTCATAGTTACTACTCTAGGTATTTTTGCCAAAAAGGACTACAGCATCCACCCACTTTACAACACAGTACAGTATCGGCAATGCATCTATCTACTGTGGGAGTAGAACCCACAGCCTTCTGCATCAAAAGCAAGTACACTACCTGTTGTGCTATTACTGCAAGCAGACTCAGAATAAGCAGCACTAAAGTTTTGTTCCCCTGCAGCTCTCAGCTCCTTGTAAAATCTACTCAACACGCAGTTGTATCTCTGAACTTTGCAGCACAAGAAATCTGGAAAAAGCCGAAATTTACTGGAGGGGGGAGACAACCAGGGACACATTTTAAACATTGCTTGTATAATGTTTGAAAGTTGCTAGAATAAAATGCTGTGTTACCACCATACATTTCACTGCCACGTCTTTAACCCAGGGGACCCTGTGCAAAACAGTCAGAGAAACATACCACTATGCCAAATCAGCTGTTTTGTAAAAGAGAGGAAGACAAACTTAAATGGCTACCATTTAGCGAATTCAGTTCTCAGCATAGCTGTCAACCTCTTGGCACAAAACACCTGAACAAAGCCAATAATGGGCGAATACAGCCCCCAAACATATTCAGTGAATTCAGTTCTCACTATAGCTCTCAACCTCTTAGCAAAAAACATGTGGACAAAGCCAGTAATGGGGGGGGATACAGCCCCCAAACATTCAATGAATACAGTTCTCACCATAGATAACTGTCAAGCACAAATAGCTGGACAAAGCCAATAATGGGGGAATACAGTCCCAAAAATAGGGACAAATTTCAAATATCCATGTTATAAACTTAGACAACTGCTAGAACAATTCTGTGTTACCATGTACTTTCTGAAGAATATGAAGTCTGAAATTCAAATGCCTGTTATTTTTTAAACATTTAACCAGTAAACTAGTCTGACTTGGAACAAAAGACAATTTTCAGCAGAGCAGAGAGAAATGCCAATCACATCTTTGCAAGATGAGAGAACATGCAGACACCACACAGAAGGCACCCCAGCCAAGAATCAAACCACAGAACCTGTAGCTGTTAGGCAACAATGCTACCAGTGCACCACTACACTACAGACTTTGCAAGGAAAAATGTAGATACAGAAACCACAGATTTTATGAGGAACAGAACAAATATAAGGCAAAAATCTACAAGTTTATTTTTAGAAATGGTGGTGGATAGGGAATTCAGGTCCTTGCCACCTGCATCTAAGGTACAGGGTTCAAGCCTGAGTATCTCTATCCACCACCATTTGCTCTCTCTAGCCACCAGTAAATAGTAACTGGGGCATTACACACACACACACACACACACACACACACACACACACACACACACACACACACACACACACACACACACACACACACACACACACACAATGTATGTCTCACCCAGCAACACACACACACACAATGTATGTCTCACCCAGCAACACACACACCTGATGCATGTCTCACCCAGCAACACACACACCTGATGTATGTCTCACCCAGCAACACACACACCTGATGTATGTCTCACCCAGCAACACACACACCTGATGTATGTCTCACCCAGCAACACACACACCTGATGTATGTCTCACCCTGCAACACACACACCTGATGTATGTCTCACCCAGCAACACACACACCTGATGTATGTCTCACCCAGCAACACACACACCTACCTACCTGATGTATGTCTCACCCAGCGACCAAACACCTAAATCCAGCCAGCGACCTAAAGTTATCCAAGCAGCAAAACCACCCAAGCAATCCAGCGACCTGAAGCAGCAAAAAACACCCGTGACACGGAGCAATCCTGCCAGTGACCAAAACCTGCTACACCTACCTCCTGAATGAGCCCGCGCAATGAAAGTCCCATGAGAGCAGCTCACCTCTCTCAGTCCTGATTGGATCTGCCTGCAGCCGAAGCAGTCTGGACCTCTTCTTCTGTGCGGTCGTCCCTGCACTGATTCCTGGGTGCATTTGCAGCAATGATTGCTGGGTACCTGTCTATCTCTATCCGGACTGCTGATAAAGGCAGTCTGGACTCGTGCTTTTTTTTTTTCTGTTTGTTTTTTAGTTTTAAAGATTTTTCTTTTTTTTTTTCTAGGTGGGAGGGCTGCAGTCCGGAAGTCCGATACCACGAGCCGCCCCTAGTTACTGGGTCTCTCTGTGATTCTGACTGGCCTAAAATGGGCTTAAATCTTGAAGTTCTAAGGTATAGAACTTCATCCCAGATTTTTTCAACAAAGTTCCGTGGGTAACCTCTATCTATGAACATGCTGACTAATTGCCCACATTCCATGTACAGTACTAAGTCATCAGTAATCATCCTAGAGATTCTTATAAATTGACCTTTGACTACAGACATTTTTTGGAACATTGGGTGAGAAATGGAGAAATGCAGATAAGAATTTGAAAACGTGAGCTTTCTATATATGTTAGACATTAATTTGCCCTTATCTTTGTAGATCGTTACATTTAAGTAATTAACAATAGTTTCAGACACACTATGGGTAAACTTTAAACAAGTTTTGGTTGAATTGATATATGTTAGAAATTCATCTAGTTTACTACGTGTCATTCCATAATATAAAAATGTCATCCAAATATTGTGTATATACTGACCAACAATTCTTAAGTGTTGAATTAAATAGCTTGTTTTGCTCTCATACCCACATAACAATGTTGAATTAAATGGGTGCACGTACTGTACCCATTGCTACACCTAAGATCTGTTTGTAATATTCAGCTTCAAACAACAAAAAATTGTTTAGCACTAATTCCATAAACTCATTAGTATCCAAAACTCGTCTACTGATGTAGTGGAATTGCATAACAATACTTCTGAAAAACTATCCAAACTACTTAGAAGGGGGATACATCCAAACAGATCCATGGCATCTATACATACAAAAAGGGTTCTTTCAACTTTTAAATTTAGAGTTATTCATCTCAAAAAATCCCACAAGTCTCAGAAAATGTAATTAAAGTCACCCATAAAAGGTTTCAATATTCTATCAATATACACCACTACAGGGTATATCTTTGAATTTTTGGTGGCAACAATATGTTGCAAAGGTGGATTAAAAACATCCTTATACACCTTTGTAATACCAAAAATCACTGGTACCATGGGTTGCTCCGTGTGCAAAAATTTATATAAAGTGGGAGCGAGATAAGGCCACCAAGAAATAGTTAATCTCGGTACAGGGCATTTTATGGCATGCCAAACTGATCTCATTCAAAACCACACCAACCACCAACATATTTATTTACATCTAATAATAATTGCAACACTTTATTGGAATAATTAGAAGAATCCATAAGCACCACCTCTCCAGCTTTATCAGGTCTCATAAGCCTTGTAGTCCCATCTGAAATTATATTATGTAATGTTTCTCTTTCATCTCTACTCAAGTAAATTGGTATAATGACGGGAATTTTGACCAAATACATAAATGTCCTGCCTACATAAATTCTCAAAAATGTTTATCAGTGGGACACTTGGGGGAATCAAAGTACCTTTTTCTTCAGCTCTTTAGGAACCAGCTCATTATTATTATTAAACAAGACAAGTTTAACTTCCTAACAAAAAGCTTCAGCTCTTACGAGATGTCTGCCACATTAAACCTGGAAGTAGGCACAAATGTAAAACCTCTCTCAAAGAGACTAAAGTGTATGTCCATGACAGTAATATTTGAATAATTAATCACAATGCCCTGAGAGGCTGAGGCTAAGGCCAAAGTCATCCCAAGAGATGTTAACAACCAGTTTACAGGACACTAGTAAAGACTTGTATGTGATTTCAAAAAACGACCTTAGAATTTTTAATTATTCAAATATTACTGTTGTGAACATATGCTTTAGTTTCATTGAGAGAGGTTTTACGTTCTCCTTGGACTGCAGCATTACCTTACAAAACTGCTATGTGATGTATTAGCTTAGGCTGCTCAAATCTAATATGATACCAAACAAATCTACAGTAGCAACCTCACCCTTGGTGGTCTGAGTGGACATCTTGGATGGGTTTTTATGCATGAAGCTTAAAGACGTCTCTCTTGCCACAGGTCATTGACATGGTGTAATATCTGGCAGGGTGAGAGACCGTGATCCTAGGAAGAGAGAGGACAGAGAGAAATGAAACTGTGTAACCATTAAATATAAGTGCCTTTGTCCACTTGACTTGTGTGATGGCCAATCAGAAGGGCAAGTGGGTGACAAACAAGCTCCATTGGGTACTCCCTCCGGTAGAAGACTGCAAGCCTCAGAATGTTGGGCTTTAGTACTCCTGACTGTTCTGCTGAGAATGATCACCCTTTACATGTTGGCAATTCTGAAAAGATGTTACTGCCTCTGCAGCCCACTCCAGAAACTCTATTACCATATTGCTGTTGGCCACATTGGAAGAATACCTGGCATGGACTCTGCTTCATCCTAGAAAAGGCATACTGTAGATGCTGGAATTTTACTCCAACCTTAGTAAGGGTTTTGGCCACCAGTTGTCATTTTTTTCAAGTTCAGCTTTTACTGCCTGTCCAAACTTGACATTCTAATAATGCATTAAGGAACCTGGTTTTAGTTTCCTGGTAAATTTTGTAAGATGAAGACAGGCATGTCATATTAGAGCCATGTCAATGCATGCTGTTCTTGCTGCATTACTCACTGCACTGTGTGGAAGAAGCATGATAACATTTGAAATGGAGCACATAGTGGACATTTGGCTTTTAATGCCTTCATCTGGCAGCCCTTCCAGAGTTTAGCGTGTTTCCTTTGTCAAGGGTCTTTGGAGTCTCAGTTCACATGATATATAGTTTCCTGCCCTCAAGGTATAAGTGGAGAATAAGTAAACACACTTTATAAAGCAATCTCTGTTACTCAATGCTTTACAAGTTGAATGGACTGCAGTACTCTGAGGGGTGGTAGCTTTTTTATGGCAGTTTCACTTACTATAGTTTTTTTTTTTTTTTTTTTTTTTTTTTTACACAAGAAACTTTGCATTAGATTAAGCCAAGGGTATTAATCCAGACAGTCATCTATGCAAAAGTAAGAGAAAACATCTCTGCATATATTACATTCAGTACACTTTTACATCCCATCTCCACTTCCCAAGAATACAGTTTGTACTTATGGAGTAGAGGCAAGACCAGTCATGTCCTTCACAGGCTGGAGAACCCTTTCTGGCCTCCTTGGCAAAGGAGCCACCACATCCTTGTTCTTCCAAGGTGTCTGTGCAAGCAGCTGATCCATCTTTTTGCTGTTGGAACTACCCAAGATGATGAAATCTGAGACTGAAATACCTCTTCAATGTTATGTTCTGTTGAATGTTGGGTATTCATCCTCTTTGTCCTCATCCACATCTGGAATTAATAATTCAGGAGGTGATTAAGATTTTTTTTTTTACTTCCTAGGCTGCCTTAGGAGGAAAGGTGTCTGCAGAAAAGGAAACTGTATGCTTAGATATTGTCTACAACTCTGAAGTAGAAACCATGTGTATTGTGTAGCGGGGGGGGGTGAATGGCTGTCAATACAGTCCTCTAAAGTCCCATGGAGCCGATGGTCATTGACCATGGTGGAGGAGGTGCAGGAAAAGAAGACTGCATAACAGGTGAAGGCACCAACATCGAGTCTGGTTGCCTAATCAATTTAGTCATCACTTATGGTACAATGATCAAAAGATTGACAACCTTGAATGCCAAGAGACCCACTGTCTTTAATACTGACAATAGGGAGGTCTTTACACTGAATGTCAAAAGTCAAAATCCACAGAGTGTATGATCAGGTCGGACATGATCAGGGCTGACTCCAACTATAAGAAATCAACCCTTGATGCTCACGTCAAGGGGTCTTTTGGCACTGAGGCATTCAGTGTTGACCACTCTAGTGCTGATGGCACTGTCAACATCAGGAATGTTGATGCTAGAAGCTGCAACTCTGTAGCTAGGGCCTCACTTGACATAAAAAGCTTTACATATGTTGACCTCAACACTGGGGAGTAAACCCTCAGCCTAAGTGGAGTCTGAGCCTGGAAGGGTCCTGATACTCACCCCCAATGTTAGCAGTGGAAGAGTCCTGGAGCTACACTTGCTGCAGAGAGTAAAAGGCCTGACAAACTGCATTATAATTAAGATTTTTGTGATGTGATTCCTAGACCTAACACATCCCATAAAATGAGACCTAGGGGTCCACAGCTCACATTCGAAAACAACTATTGCTAGGCCTAGACCTACAAATTTCTTTGGAGGCACAGAGTCCAGACGAGGGGAGAGAGGGAAAGAGAGAGAGAGAGAGAGAGACCACTAGATGCTGCTTTTTAGGGATATAGAAGACTCCTGCTCCAAGGTAGCAGGCTTCCTTTTAGGTACAGATTGTCTGTGGACTGGCACAATAGCAGAAAAATAAGGCGATGCTTTAAAAGTCTCTGGAACTGAAGATGACTTTATCTTTTCAAGCTGAAGGAAGCTCTGCTTACTTATTAAAGCAGTTAGTTTTCAAGAAGAGAAAAACTTCACATGCCTCCATTAAATGTGTTTCCTGTAGACACTTCAAACATTTTGTTTATGGGTTCATAGGGAAATACTAGGCTATTATTGGTTGGATGGCACCTACATAATATTTCATTCTTATCTTCTTTATGCAGTAAAAACCATTACCTTATTAGAATATGTTTTGAATTTTGTGTTTTGTGTTATTAATACATACCACTAATATGTATATGTGCTTAGTAAGGGTATGTTATCAAAGAAAGGGAACATCAATGATTACCTGCAAAACTACCACATCAGGATGAATGGGATTAGAGAGATCATGAAGACTGGTTAAAGGAAAACCCCACCTTCTAACTAAAAATACGTTTGTATCTTTGCTTGTTGAGCTACTTTAATGCATTAAAATAACTCTAGGTGCTCCTTATAAAATTTGAATACGTTTTCTCACAAAGTAGCTAAAATGAGGCGTGACATATTAATGTGATTCTGTTTTAGTGCTTTCTTTGCCCCTTCCCAGAATACATTTCAAGTCTCCTTTATATGAGTCATGTTACAGATACGGAAGTTATATTTTGTTCCTAGTCCATTGAGATAGAATGGCAAAAGTGTGAGTCACAGGCATCTTACACACCTTATGTAGCAAACGTGCTTCCATTTTATTCCTGAATGACCATCAAATACAATTGTCTCAGAGCCTGTTTTAAGTAATTCAGACTGATTTTACAAATTCAGATAACTAAAGTAGCTAAATTAAAGGCTTTTGTAAGGGTTGTCATTTTGAAGTCCTTTGCTAAGAGCAATGACAGACCCTTCCCCACACTCTTTCTGGGGTGCCAAAGCTAATACTGTAATCCAAGTGCTGTCAATCAATACTTCAAAGAACGTTTTCTACTATTCATCATGCCAGTATCTGCAGAGTAGGAAGATTTTTTTTTTTTAGCCTGAATGTTGGATAAATGTGCTAATGTACTTGCTATTTTTGCTCGAAAGTATTTAAAAATCACAGTACTACATGTACACACACAAACACACACACACGTACAACTACCTGTTCTTGAATTTTCCTAGATTTTTTAAAACGAGGTACAATGATATTTTCTCACTTCTGTTGCATTGCGACCCCTTGATTTGTTATATTGCAGCATACTAACATTTAATCAAAACTGTAATCTTTGAACATGACAGATTAGTAGTTTGTATGTAATACTAATACTACTTTCTATAAATCTGCTGCAGTTATAGAAAATACCACCTACAAGTGGCTTGCTACACAAAATATTTGGTCAGGTCTTAGGGTTGCCAACTCTTTAGATGACCAAAGTAGGATGTACTTACTGAAACTTGAGAATGTGCAAAAAGCAACATGTCATCATTAAATGCAAAATATTTATTTTTATTTTATTACTAAGTTAAAGACTCAGTGGCATGCAATAATGGGTTAGTTATACAACCTTAAATGATATTAATAGGACTTAAATGTAGTATCAAAGCTTTCTGTAACATTTAGAAAAGGTAAGAAAAAAATGTTCTTGTAAAATATCAAGACATTTGCCTCATTCACTCCAATGGAGCTCAGGAAGTTTGCACTGTAACTTCCAATGGGCGGAGCCTAAACCTTTTGACAGAATCAAATTATGTCTTCACATTTCAAACAAATGTTCATAATTCTGGGATTATAGGGGCTACTAAAGAAGTGTAAATGTCAAACTCTTCAGCACAAACTACAGTGGTAGTATTCTTTAGGTTCTAGGTCTTAAACCAAATTTTATAAGTCACAGTAAACGCAGTAATTATTATATCTGTAATATTTTGTAAACAACTTACAATATCTCAGCAACCACTTAAGATACACACGTACTGTCAGCAGCATTTTATTCATCTAGTTGAGAGCTTCAGTATGAGGCTAAGCAGTTCTGTCTATGTTACTTGGTTGATGAGATATTTAGAAAAATGTAAAAATTATATCTGTAGAAAGTAACATCATAAAAACAACAGTTAACATCTATTTACATGCACTAGAAAGCGGTCAGCTATTAATGCAGTTGAGTGTGCTATTGTTAAAGCTTTAAGATAAAATCTTTTAAAACCTTGTACACAGCTTGGTTTTGAAATTATCGATGCAAATATGAGCAAGCAATATTTGACGCCTGGAGGCATCAGTAGGTGTTAACTGCAGATACACCTGGAGGCGTCACTCAGATGTAATGAGCTGTCCCATCCCCAGGACAGAACTGCCCAAATCAGTACTGCTATGCAGAAAGAGATAAAAGTGGCAACCCTGTCATTAGGTGCTCCAATACCATTTCTCTTCCTCCCTGCAATGAGAGCAGTGGAAAGCATTTTCACAACACTCGTCTTTTTTTTATAGCACTGCTGATCTTCTGATATCAGTACGACTAACTGCCTATGCAAGACTGTATGCTTTGCTTGACAGGTGAATTCCTTGGCAGCCATGTCTCGAACACATAATAATGTGGTTAGCATCGGCGAACTGCTCATAATCCTCTATATCTCTCTTATATTCACTACTTCTAGTACGATTAGTTTAGACTTTGGCCATGTCTCGAACACATAATAATGCAGTTAGCATCAGCGAACTGTTCATAATCCTCTATATCTCTCTTATTATATTCACTACTTCTAGTACGATTAGTTTAGACTTTGGCCATGTCTCGAACACATAATAATGCAGTTAGCATCAGCGAACTGCTCATAATCCTCTATATCTCTCTTATTATATTCACTACTTCTAGTACTATTAGTTTAGACTTTGGCCATGTCTCGAACACATAATAATGCGGTTAGCATCAGCGAACTGCTCATAATCCTCTATATCTCTCTTATATTCACTACTTCTAGTACGATTAGTTTAGACTTTGGCCATGTCTCGAACACATAATAATGCGGTTAGCATCAGCAAACTGCTCATAATCCTCTGTTTCTCTGTTATTATATTCATTACTTCTAGTACGATTAGTTTAGACTTTGATTTCCATTTTCTAGTAATTGCTTTTTTGGCAGCCACTAGAATTAAACTCATCAAGGATTTACTATGTCTAGGCAATTCTGATTCTGTATCACAGCTCAAAAAAGTAATTTCCTTAGTTACACCAATTTGCTTATCCAGTATTTTTGACAGAGTAGTCTGCAGGGAATTAAAATCTGCCAACTCATCACATTCCCTGTGATCAAAAAATTCTTACATAAGATCTGTGTCAAAGATCATTTTGCATTCTTATTAAAAATAAGAAAACAGGGTTAGCTGATATTGCTTGTTTAAACCAAGGTTTATTAAATTAAAACAAGAAAAATGTGTACTATTCTTAAGGCTGGAAAACTATATTTCCTCAGTACTAGATTGTTTATCTATGTGTATATATGCAAATACATTATATATATATATATATATATATATATATATATATTCATATTGATATATAGTTTTCAATCTTACTCACAAACACTGGCTAATCTACAATGTATGAACTGTACCTGTGTACTAAGTATGTATTCTACCTATGTTCCAAATTTCAGCTGTACACCACAAATCTATTAATTACCTTTATTTTTAAAATTTATGTTTTTTTGTTTTTTCTCTCCACTGTAACTGTTTATGTGCCGCATACCACTGTAAAAACATGTCTCTTGTAATTTGTGTGTATACTGATCATGTCTAAATAACTAAACGTGTCTGTAATTTTTCTTTGTGGAGCTTTTCTCCCCGGGCCTCTGCTGAAAAGGGGCCTTTTTGGCTCAGTCAGACACCCCAGGTTAACAAATGTAAAATAAAAATAAAATATATATATTCATATATATACAAACACACAATCCTTTAGTAACACTACAGTAGGACGATACTGTGTGAAAAAAGTGATAAAACTACAATAATGTTGAATGGTCCATTAATTACAGGTTTTATTAAACTTGACAAAGTTATGGGAAACAGAGCTATGTTATCAGTAAACATGGACACATAAACAGAAATACCTCTAGAAATCAATCAAAATAAGCAGTTTATGTAGAAATAGGGTTAGAATGGTTAATGTTTTTTAACGGCTACCTTGATTTCATTCTTAACATGATTATTACATACATACTTCAAATCAACAGCTAAAACAACAAAACAGGCATAATGACCGTATATGGACCACATATTACATTTAATAGAAAAAAGGAACACACACTAAAGGCCATCAATATGTCAGAGGGAGCAAAAAAGTCACAAATACATATGAGATTATTTTGTTAAATGTTCAGTACCACTTGATACAAAAAATAGAGAAACAAAGATAACATATTATCAATGGTAATTCTTTTTAACAGTAATTATTTTGTTGCTACGGAAGAAGCAAATCATGTTATTAAAGTTAAACAACCCAGGCCTTGTTTTCTATCTTATTTTTCAAAGTGAATGGGGCATGAAGTCACTGGTCACTATGCACAAGTCAGTCAGAAAAAGTGGTAGACCTGTTAATGATTTGTTTAGAAACAGGAATAAAGACCCTATAGCGCCAGTTACATAGCAGTTTGGCTCAGAAGGCTAAAGCTAGTGACCTTTATCTTGTAGTTATGGGTTTAATTCCCTCAATTTCCACTTATAAACTGCAGTGACCTTGAGCAAGTCTTTTAAACAGGCAGAGCCTCTGGGACTGCCACAAGGGCACCAAAAAAAAGGACATCTGCATCCAGCAGACTTAACTGGTCAATAAATAAATAAAATGTTATATCTTTTTAAAATTTTCTGAATTCTGGAAAAAAGCTTTCCTTTTTTTCCAGAGACGTGCAATTTAGACTACTATTCTGTAACTGTAGAAACTGCACTGTGTATGATGTTTCACTCAAGATATAACCCATGTCTGAAAGGGACTGAAATACAGTTAGTGACCACAAGGACAGTGCTTCCTGGCACTGAATTTGCAGTTGTACATGCATGCTGAAAGGTGGTCTGCCTTTGCAGCTTAAGCAAATGGAAAATTTATTCACATATTAAAAACAGTATAAAGGGAAAAAAGAGGAACTGTAACAGTATGTATGGAGGCATGAAACAATTCTAAAATACTCATATGCACAGTTTTGTAAGGGGATGCTGTTCTTATTTCTTCAATAAGGAATTAAAATTAATGCTTTAAAATAAATTCGCTTTACTGAAGTTAAAACAGTTTGTGTATACAATTGGAACATCCGTCAAGGTTGTTCTAGAAGTCAAAACAGTATGTAATTTGAAGACAAGACTTGCTAAAATGCTACAAACTATGTTCCCACAAACTATTCATGATTTATATCAAAGCTCACGTTATTAATTTCCCCAAAATAAGACATCAGTTGCAAAGTTGGTTGTTTTGGCAGTTTCCTGCATTATACCATCTACTTAAATATCTAGAAAATATATTTCTACTATGTTTGTTACAATATGAAATGTTTAGGTGCAGGTTACCAATTAACCTATTTGCACTACATTTTGTAAAATTATAGGTCAGAAAAAAATTTTAAGGGAATTTTCATAGGGTCTTTGAGCGGCCTTAGGTGAACTGGTGCCCTAGGCAAAAGGGCTCCACGGCGCCCCCTACCACACCATCCAGTGCCCCCATCCTGGTCTAGCTACTCCAAATAAACACTGGAAAAGCGCCCCTACTAGAGCAGCGCCCTAGGCGGCCGCCTAGTTGGCCTATGCCTAAGGCCGGCTATGGGTCTTTCTAGGAATTTTGCTTTGGTTGTAATAAGTATATTAGAGTTAACTTGAGTTCTTTGGCAACAGAAGCACACCAGAGCCTGACATACTTATGTATACAAAATCCTATGGCTGCTGCCCCTACTGGTCTCATCAGATGAGCTGTAAGCAACACTGATTATATGGAAATTGATGGCAGATGTAGCAGCTTTCTGGGCCTGAATGGTGTAGGTTCATAGTTAGGTACTAGGCTATTGGCCCTAGGGCCTATATAAGCCTAGCCAAATGGTACCCTGGCTTTTGCTACCCAAGAAAATTATTTTCCTGTGCCCCTGTCAAGCAGAGCCACAGAAGTGATCCCCGGGGTGAATTTCCTATCTCCCATCCAATCATCAAGATTCTTCTTGAAGAGTGCTAATGTGGAGCTTTGTTTGATATAGATAGGTAGTTTGTTCCAGAGTATGGGAAGTCTCTGGGAGAGGAATCTATCCCTCCAGCATGTTCTGTTTATTGTGGTGACAAGGTTTAGGTCCCTACAGTGTGTAGCTCGGAGGGATTAGGATTTCTTTACGTGGAGCATGTCCAACAGCTCTGGGTTTGACATAGCTTTGTATGTTAGGCAGAGATCGCCTCTGAGTAGGCAATATGTGACAGAGTAAAGCTGGAGTTTTTTGAGACGGTCTGCATAGGGCACCTGTTTGAGGCTGGTAATCCTCTTTGTGAGGTATTTCTGTGGCCTTTCCAGTTGTTGTAGATGTCTTGTGAGGTACATACCAAAAGGGTTGTTGTACTCTATAATGGGTCTAATGAGTGATGAGTAGAGGGGAACAATGACCTCTTTTTTCCTGGATGAGAAACCTTCTTTGATGAGGTGTGCCACGTAGAAGGATTTCCTGACTACTGTGGTGATGTGATTATCAAAGGAGAGACTACTGTCCACCTGTGTCCCAAGGTCTCTTATCACACTTTCGGTGTTAAGTAGACAACCACCTATGTGGTAGTTCATGGGTACAGAGTTTTTACCAAAAGGGATACCAATGCACTTTTTGGCATTGAGCTTGAGGCCATGGCTTTGACACTAGGCATCTGTCTCAGTGAGGCCCTTTTGTAGGATGTCCACATCATTAGGAGTTTTGATTATGGCTCCTAGTTTGCAGTCATCTACGAACTTTGTTAGCCAAAGTCCTTCTGTGTTAGCCTGTACTTCAGAGAAGTTGACACCAAACAGAAGAGAACCTAGGACTGAACCCTGTGGTACTCCACTTGTCACTGGTCTGAAGTTGGATTTAGAGTCTGCTACTTTCACAGTGTGGGTTCTGTCAGTGAGCCAGTTGGCAAACCATCTTGTGACATAGGGATTTATACCTAGTTTAGTGAGTTTATCTATAATTCCAGAGTGGGGAATGGTGTTGAAGGCCTTGGCAAGATCTAGATAGGCTGTGTGAACCACTTTACCCTCATCTACGGCTTTAGTGACCACTTCAAAGAAGTCTATCAGGTTTAGGAGACATGATCTGCCTTTTACAAACCTGAACTGGGTAGGGTCCAGAGTTTGGAGACTACCAATGTCATTGTTTATAAGTTCCATGATGATATGGTCCATAGCCTTGCAGACCAGGCTCATCAAGCTAATGGGGTGGCAGTTCCCGGGGTCCATGGTCACTCCCCCTTTGTGAAGTGGGATAACCGTTGCTGTGCTCCATTCAGTGGACACAAAAGCCTGAGGTGAGGCTATGATTGAACATAGTACTTAGGTGGGGTGCCAGTTCATTCTGTAGTTCATGTAGAACACAACCTGGGATGTTGTCAGGTCCCATGGATGCTGTGTTCTTGGCTTTCAAGAGTGTGTTTTTTACCTGTGCAGCCGTGATTACAGGAACTTTGCATTCTTCCGGTATAGAGATGGGCCCTTTAGGGGATGAGAGAGGGGTAAAGTTAACACTGAACCTATCTGCCAGGATGTTGGCAATATCAGTTAGTTCTGTATATTTAGTGCCATTGTGCTGTAACTCAGAGCAGATCTGAATGTTGCCATTGAGATTCTTGACATAGCTATAGAATGTTTTGTGGTTGTCTTTAGAATCAGTGGCGATTTTGTTTTCGTAACTGGCTTTGGAGGATTTTATGTGGGATCTCAGCTTGTTACTGAGGCTGACCACGGAGTTCCTCCAGTCATGGGATTTTACTCTTTTTTGCAACAGTTTCTTTCTTCTGTTGTAGAGTTTGTTTATAGCAGGGGACCACCAGATTGGCTTCCTTTTTTGGAGGATAGCATCTTGGTTCTGTTATGGATTGCATGATCCATGCACTTGTGTAAGTGGTGTACAAGGTGTAGAGGGATGACTGTTGCTGTTCTCCATTCATGAAGCAGGAAGGCATTCTGGGATACTATCTGGACCCACAGATAGAGTGCTCTTGGCCTTAACGAGAGCACTGTGGACTTTTTCCTTAGTGGTAGTAGGGGGAGTTATATCTGATGGTATTTCTTGAGAGGATGTTGAGGGGAGAGAGGGGTAAAGTTAAAGCTGAATTTGTCTGCCAGTAGGATTTCTATATTTTCTGCCCAGTATAGGTGGCTCCATTAACAGTGAACTCTGCACACAACTGTGTGTTGCCTTTGAGATTGTAGACATAGCTAAAGAATACCTTGTGGCTGTCCTTGGCCTAGGAGGTCAAATTTACCTCAAATTTGGCTTTGGTAGACTTAATCTGCCTTCTGAGTTGTTTGTTTAGTTTGATGAGTGTTTTTTTCTTACTGTGTGCTGCACCTCCTAATTTTTGCCATGATTTTTTCCTATTGATGCTGTGACTCCACCCATGTGGCTTGTTTTTTAAGTTAGTTCTGTACTTATTCTTGGTGGGTACAGCTGCCTCTCTGCAGCTATTAACATGGTTGTACAGAGTTTCTATGAATACTTTTTTATAGGCAGCATTGTTCTCAGGGTTTATGGTGGCTTAACATGTTGCCAAGTTATCACTTAATAGTAGGAAGTTAGCTTTAAAGTAGTTCCTAAACATTACACGGTCAGTTGGACTTCCATGTTTTATTTTCACTTCAAATGAGACTGTTTTGTGGTCTGAGCTTATCAGACAGGACATTACACTAGGGGTGTGCAGCTCTCTCCTATATTAGTAAGGACCAGATACAATATGTTTGCTCTTCTGGTTGGCATACTGACAATCTGGTTCAGGGAGTTTGTATTCACAAAATACAGAAATCTCTGCACCTGCATGTTTGGTGTCATATACAAGTTAATTACCCCAGTTAATACTGCAGTAATTAAAGTCGCC
>NC_056741.1:784278155-784320655 GCF_019279795.1 Protopterus annectens
TAAAGCTAATTAGAGCTGTACTAGTGCTATGCCTAGGTTGAAAGTCATGTTGTGTATTAGATAATAGATTACTTGACAGAAAGTGGTCTAAGATCTGTTTGTGTATACATTTTTCTAAGATTTTGGCAAGTGATGACAAAACGGAAATGTAGTTTGTAGTGAAACATGTTCCTGTACACACTCAGGAATATTCCCGCAGTTGCAGATACATCTCAGATAATGTGCAGAGTCATGGCAATGATACTGTTCTTGATTATAATGATTTACTTACAGTCTTAAGAGTATCAGCCAACAGAATATCACATCCGAACAATTCCTGATGACATGCCAGTGATACAAGCCTCACAGTAAGTGCCATAGCTCTCTCAGAAACAGAAATGAGGGAGAAATTAAGTGAAGGGAAAGCTCAGGCATCATTAAGATGTAATCTGAGCAAACAGAATGGACATATAGTATGAGGTGCGTCATAAAGAAGACATGATTCACATTTGTGCTGATCTGCAAAATCTGAAAAAGGAACTGAAATACAACATTAAACATTGCTTACAGTTAAAGAAATCTGATCAATGTGTTTGGAACCAGAAATTAAACTTTTTTCTCTCTATAAGTGAAACAGCCAAGAAGCATGACATGATACAGAGTACCATATTTATTTATGTTGCTGGTGTGATAAACTAAAGGGGTCTAGTGGATGAGGATAGATATTTTAGTCCTGACCTGTTAGCTTTCATGTGGTTTGAAATGCCTACAGTAGGCAGCCCTTTAAGAGTCTAAAAGAGTTTTATAGGAATCCTAAACAAAACATGTAACCTGAAGTCAGCTCTGTTGGCATAGAGTGATAATACCCTGACTACAACACTAGCAACACAGCTTTAGTTAGTGGATAGTTGGGATGGGAGTGATCCAGGACATGAGGTGCCTTGACCCAGGAAAGAAGTGGTGACACAGCATGACATGATCACACAGGCATGCATTCTCCTCACAAAGTCATGAACACTAGAGCATTCACTGTGGCTGCATGGAAGCATTCACCTGCATTGGCAGTGACAAAAGTCACAAGTCCCCTATGCAGGGGACACGGCTATAACAGAAATACTCCCAATGCCAGGATTCAGGCAGATTCATCACCTCTATGGCTAACTGGTTGAAGGCTCCTCTGAAGAGCTCTCACCTCTCAGATGGGAAAACACAGTAAGAGCGAAACCAATGAGCCCAGGTCTAATAGGGGAAGGCTTAACGGTTGGCTGGGATGCATATAAAAAGCATACAGACACAAAAAGATGATGTAATCTAAATCCAACCTGCAAGGATGGGGGTGGTGTTCTCATTTTTACACTACACACATTTCTAACAGCAGGGAGACTATCAGGGAACCTTTGTGTAGAAAAGCTAGAAACTGCTGGGCTTTTGCTGGAGTTGTGAATAAGCCTATGGAAAATGTAACCTTTACTTATACAACTAGGACTGTGTGTACTTATGCAACTGCGCTTCAAACATTCTGCATCCCTGATACAAACAGAATTGAAGCAATAACTTTGTCATCATTTTGCCATAAGAAAAAAGTAAAAGGAGTCGATTCTTGTTTAAACTGAATGAGTAATGCAGTAGATCTTCTTTACAAAGTCCGAATTGTAGAACTATTGGTGACTGCCTTGGCACTTTAATAACAGCCTTTTTGTTCAAAAGCAAAAATATGAAGCCTTGAAAAAATAGTTTAAGTATACAGAGACTGCATGAAGTCCTTTTTCTCATTCTTTTTTGTGAGTGAACTAACTTAGGTTTGCTGTAAACTTGATTGTGTTACACCACTAAAATTCCTATTTGTTTCTCACACTAAGCAAAAAACTTTGGTGATGCCTAACATTATTACCTGTCAAGAGGAGGAAAAAGACAAGTTAAATGCTATGTTCTTTTCAATATGCAAATTAGTGATTCCAAGCTATATGGAGAAAGCTCCAAATTGTGTGTATTTAATACACCATTAGAAAGGGGTCTATATTAGAACACCAAAAATTCAAAATGTCGAGTGTTCTAACATCGAACCCTATCAATCGAAAATTCAAAACATCAAACATTCAGAACAGCAAAATTTTTCCTAGGGAAAAAATGTGCTGTTCCAAAACACATACACACAACACAAGCACACCAAACAAACAGCAATCCACACACATACACCTAAATTCTTACACCTAACCCTACACTAAACTATACATACACTACTAACTATCCACTTACCTTAACCCAAACCCTAACCCTAAGGTCCGTCACTATCGCACAGTCATCTCACCCGCACCCTAACCCTAACTCACCTACCCCGCCCTAACTCTTATGCCCACACAATCGTACACTTATCTGACCCATGCTCTAACCCTAACTGATCTAACCCGCCCTAACCCTCATGTCCACACAATTGCACACTTACCTGAACCCGACCCGTAACTTTCCATCAGAGCGCTGAAAATACCGAAGCAACAGAAATGGACAACCAAATTCTTTCCCTAGGAAAAAAATTGGTTTTCTGTTTCTTTGATATTTTCAGCGTTCGCTGAAAACGGGTTGATATTAGAACACTCAACATTTTGAATGTTCGGTGTTCTAATATAGACCCTTAGAAAGATATACATTTCTTAAATTTAGTTTCATATTTCAGCAGTACTACATATGTTCTAAAAAGATGTTGCACAGGCAACTGAAGACATGAGAAATGTTACAAACAAATTACAGTTGTACTGAGTAGACAGCATAAAAGCAGATGTTTAGGTAGTGGGATTACTGCTGCAGTAGGATGGAAGGGGAGGGGGAACCGGAAGTATACTCATTACTGTCTGTCTCCATCCCTCCCTTCCCTTCTACTACTTTGCTGCCAACTCCTGTCTCTGCCTTTTCTCTAAAACTGCATCTTCTGCTAGGCCCTTCTCCAAAAAAAGTCTGACTTCAGCTATTTTCTGCAGGAGGAACACTGCTGTGCAGGGTAGCTCCTACTGTACCTACGTATGTCAGGATGAAATCGATTATATAACTGCTTGACTATTCCATAATTCTCCCCTTTTCTCCAATCTTTGGAATATTTCCTGTGAATAGGGACCCTAAAAGATTCTTATCTAAAGAAGTATCCAAAAGCTGCCTCTTAACATTCACCCGCAGGGCACATTATCCTTAGCCATACATAGCTATATAACATTCTCTGTGGATATTATCCAACTGCAGATATCAATGGCATCATATCTACATTTGTTTGCACGCTTGTCTACCTTAAAGACTGACTGAATAATTGACAGAATCTGCCTCTCAAAGTCTCACATCAGGAATTTCTGCTTCCATGTCCTGTATCTGTGAAGATCTCTCCCTGGTACTTAATAATGTTTATTCAACACATATAAGAGGTATAAACCTTCTTTCCACATCTCTCTAATGCTCTGCTTTCCTTATTCAGTGGAAGTATTCAGAGTTTTGAACAAGTTTGAATCTCCATGAAGTCACCAGTGATATCTCTGCACTCTCAATGACTGAGTTTTTATATAGCTAATTACATTTTCCTGTAAAAGCTGCGGTGGTGATGCTACACTAGCGTTGTCGCCTCACAGTAAGACGTTGTCCCGTTCGATTGTCAGCTAGAGCGTCTTCTGAGTGGAGACATGCGTGAATGGGCATACCTTCGTTGAATGTTGTGCGTCAGGGCCGGCAACTCGGCAAGTAAAAATCTACTGACAATCATTAGCGGACCGGAGTTCCACTGTGGCGACCCCTATTCGGGAAAAGCCGAAAGACACAACAACATTTTCCTGTACATTGTAAAGCCTAACTTAAGGTTGGAGGTTGACAGTTGGGTTCCAGGGATGACATCTAAATGGTATCTTCAAAAAGCTAAGAAAACTGGATTGGGTGGGAGGGGGAATCACCAAAGATCTTGGTTTCTCTATGCTCAATAGTTCCAGATATTCCTTGTGGGCCTCTGAACTTTACCTTAAGCCATATTCAAAGTTGTGTACCTTCAAAGTAAGCATTTTTCTGAAGGAAAATTCCCCTGGTGGGCAGTCTATTGATGTGGTTTCCACATCATCAATATCACAGGCCAGAGGGGAGGACATTGGTGAAGTACATGGTAGATCTTCTTAGTTTGACTATGATTCCGACACATCTGGGGGAAAGCATTTTCTTTTCCTCTTCATAGAGGCAGCCATTCACGTGGACAAAGGGTGAACTGCCTAAAAGCCAATTCTGTGACAAATGGCTCCATATTCATACACAAACCACTTATATTCAATAGCACCACAGGCAAACTTTGGCTGGGTGGATATCTGGCATTTGGACTTCATCCCTGAAAGAAAGGAGGAGACTCTTCTCCATAGAAAGAAGCTTTTAGGAAACCTGCTTAATAAGGGGGCTCATATGTCTCCTGCATAAAAATTGTAGGTATATCCTTATGTCAACAAACTCCAAGCAACACAGTCAACAGTTCTAAAGGCTGCACTGTCAACAGAGACACCTGAAAACCAGCATCTGGTCTGAAAGACTCACAAGTTTGAACAAAGGATCCACCAAAGTCAGAATTCATACACAAACAGGATTCTACAGGTTTCAAGTAGAAGTCATCTTTTACCAAGGAAGACAAACAGAAGGAAATTTTTTTCCCTAAGTACCACCTTGGGTAAAACAAAATGTGTGTGGTTGCCAAAGGTGCTGCAAGAAACCTTTACTGGACAACTTTCAACACAATGGTCTGGAGCACACTGGAATGGTGCAGGTGTTGGGGCTAAAGGTGTCAACAATCAAGAACATGACCCTACCTCTGCATTGCACCTAAATCGGTTCATGCAGCACAGGTCTGACTGGTGAAGGTCTATGTATGTATCTAGCTGATAAATGGATAACTTAACTATCCTTCTCCTATCCTTTTCAGCCATAACCAATGACAAAAGTAAATATAATACACATGACTATTAAGAGTCAACAATTACTAGCATGTATTGGAATGCATTACAGGAAACTGGAGTGCATTAAAAAATGCAGACAAGAGGAAACATACAAGCTCCACAAAGACAGTGAGTGGAGGTGAAGACTAAACCCCAGACCCTGGCAATGTTAGGCAGAGATCTTAGCCACTAAACCACCTTGCTAACTTACCATTTTATGACTTGCAAGAGTTCTGTGAAGACCTTATCAATACTTTTCATCAGGAGTTCCTTCTTCAAATGAATAACATTTAATCAGTTGAAAAGACAAGCAATCTTTAAAATTTCTGCTTCTGTAACAGTGAAAGGTTTGCCAGAAACTTTCCTTGATGAAGGAACTTAGACTTGTTGTCCTTTCTGACAAACAGGTGTTATTCTGTTTTACCACCTTTTCTGACACACTGCAGCTACTTTTGGAGGGTGTGCTGCCATTACATCCAGATACTGAAAGAACTTACTGAACATCCTCTTCTTACCTTCTACATCGTTTCTGCCTCTTCATCAAGTTTTTTTTATGCACCACACATTTCTGAAGAACAGGTTTTACACTTTGTCAAGGTTACATTTTATTAATATTTTAGACCCTTCTTCATTTTCATCCTTGGTGATTTTTTTAATTATTTCTAATAAAAACAGAAGCCTTCAGTGCTTTCAAAACTATATTTTCTAGCATTATTAAATCACCTGCAGTGTTTACAACTTCCAGTTGTAACTGAACATCTTTGGCTGCCATTTGTCTACCCCAATCCCACTTGCTCACAGATGAGAGTGGTGAACAAATGATCAAATAACCAATTCCTCACAGTGGTGAAAAAAAACAATGCACTCCTAAATATTTATCAAATGGAAAATAGGCCAGAACAACTGATGAATTATATGAAAATGAAAAAGTCAAAGTAAACTTTACTGTCAATCAGATATACACAGCTGAGCGAAATTACGTTGCTTTGGTCCCCATGCAAGACATAACAACGAACACACAGTTTGAATGATAATGATTAATCCATATACAGTAATAAATAAAATATTAACAACATGATAAATTATCACAATTGGACAGGAAGACATTAGACAATATTATGCTAGACTATGACTCATATTGTGATTGCTTGAAATATTGCACTTTATCAGTTGTAGTATGATATATTCTGATATTCATATTGCACATGTATGGAGTGGTGACTCACTCCTGACTATTGCACATTCAAGAAGTAATAGCATAAGAAATCAGGCTAACTGTACCGGTTACTGAAGCAATTTTCCAGCGTGATTACTATAGCTGATACTTCATAGCAAGTGGCATAATGATCTAATTATTAGCTGCCATGCCCAGCATTCAAGTTCAGCAGCCTTATGGACAGAGGGAAGAAGCTCCTGTTCATTCTAGATGTTTAGCAGTATAAGATGCAATACCTCCTGCCCTGGGAAAGGTGGAAGTATATGCCATGAGCTGGGTGAGTGGAATAGTTGATTATCTTCCTAAACCTTCCCACACACCAAGTCTCGTGCAGATCATCCATGGATGGGAACAAGGAACCAATGACTATTTCCGCTGTCCTCACTACCCTCAAGAGAGCCTTGCAGTCAGATGCTCTGCAGTTACCAAACCCAACTATAATGTTATTTGAGAGGATGCTCTCGACAGTCCCCTTATAGAAGGCTTTGAGGATGAGACATGTTTGCCTTCCTCTGTTTCCATAGGAAATGCAGATGTTCTTGTACCTTCTTCACTGTGTGGTTGACATGAGTCAACCAACATAGGTCATCTGAAATTTGCACCCCCAGGAACTTGTTTTTTTTTTCTGCCACCCTCTTAATTTCCAGATGTCGCTGCATCTCCTCAGTCCTCTTGAAGCCCACTATTAATTCTTTCATCTTGCTTACATTTAAGGCCAGATTGTTGCTATCTCACCTGCCTATCAGATGCTCCACTTCATCCCTGTAAGTTGTTTTCTCACCATTTCTTATAAGACCTATGACAGTGGTATCATCCGTTAACTTGATGATTTTGTTGGATTCATGCTTGGCCATGCAGTTGTGCGTCAACAAGGTGAACAGCAGAGGACTCAGAACACAGCCCTGAGGGACACCCCTGCTCAATGTAATACTGATTGAACTGTTATTTCCTACACACACTTTTTGGGGTCTGTTGATGAGAAAGTCCAGTATCCAGTTACATAGGGGGTGTTGATGGCCAACTGACTCAGCTTTGATATCAGTTTCTGGGGGATGACAGTGTTAAAAGCGGAACTAAAATCAATGAACAGCATTCTGACATAGCAATTCTTGTTCTCTAGATGTGCCAAGGATTCATGAAGTGCATCAGCCATGCAGCAGTTAGATCTATAAGCAAACTGTAATGTATCCAGTGTTGCAGGTAGGGTTGAAGACATATGGTTCTTGATCAACCCCTCAAAACACTTTGTTACTGTTGATGCAAGAGCAACTGGCCGGTAATTATTTAGACTTGTCAGCTGGGATTTTTTGGGTAAGGGAATGACTGTCGTATTTTTGAAGCAACTGGGTACAATGGCTAGGTGCAGGGATGTGTTGAATATATCTGTTAGTACAGTGGACAGTTGGGTAGCACAGTCTCTTAGAACCCTTGCCATAATATTATAAGGACCAGTTGCTCTTCTTGGGTTTACTTGCCTCAGGGTCTTCAGAATATCAGATGTTCTTAGACATAGCACCACCTTACCCTGTTCAACAGGGAGCTTATCTGGCACAGTGCTGTTGTCCATATAAAATCTGTTGAAGTAGATGTTTTGTTTGTTCACAAATTCTGTGTTGTCATCACATGGGGAGGATGCAGGCCTGTAGTTGGTTATGGCTTGAATGTCTTGCTAGAGATGTCTGGAGTCCCTTTGGTCAGAGAAGTGTCCCTGAATTTTACGTCCATACATAAAAACACAAAATACAGGAACGCAATAAGTATTTTCAAAGTTACAATCAAAGACTGTGGAGTAATGCTGGAATTATGAGGGACACAGGTCAAATGACACAAAGGGGGAAAAAGCATGAGACAGGCACTTCATTCACCAAGGCAGACCTTCAAATGCTTGAAAAATGGGTAGGACAATGACTGATGTGGTATGCAGAAGCCTGTTTGTTATACTATTTTATGAGTTCCCCATAAGTAAAATCTTAATCCTTCTCATGATTTCCTTTATAACTTCTTTATGTGTTCCAAGCACATCTCCTGATTTAGCAATTCACAGATTTTCGATCATAAGTAAAGAAAGCAAGGGTTTCACTGGTTGCTTCTGGAACTGTCAAAACAAAACGTAGCTACTCATGCCTTAAAGAGCATAAAATGTGTCTACTCTGAGACACCTGCAGCTCTTTTCTCTAAGATACAATGATACCACAGCTGGCTACTCTTTTCATGGGATGGGGAAACTCTGCTTGCAGTGAAAACAGAATTTGAAACAAATGTGCAAATTTATTCAATAACTTTTCTAAATGGCTAGCTGGTCTGGTCCCTTAGACCATTTTCAGCTATGACTCAGGCCAAATGGCATTTACAAATTTCAACATACAGTTACAATTATGTAATAAAATGTGAGGGGGAAAATTAAAGACACAAGAAATCGTATAATGCAGTGCACTTCCAGCATTTTGAAATATTTACAAGTCTTTGCTAATATACAATGTATAAGGTGTAATAAACACTTACAAATACGGGATTTGCACAGTGAGTAACAGATTAATCTCAGCTCTACCAGCGTGAAAAACAAAAACTCAGAAAAGAGAGCCAGTGAATTTTTCTTTTGGGGTAAAATTTCAGTAACTGGCTAATAAGTGCACTGCCTGGATGTCAGCAAAGAAGAACTTTACAGAACCTGAAAGAAAATCAGCCACTAAAGGTGAGGAGAAAACACTGGCTGGGAAGAATCCTGGAGCTGTTCAGCAAAACGCAGTTCAAGCTCCATGTGTGGTGCACGACAAGTCAAATGTGCTCAAAGCTGTTTAAAAAAACACTGAAGGAGTATATCAACTCCAATAACAAAAGGCTGAAAAAGGGAAGAAGCTTCCAACAGATATTCAGACGAGCTGATAAAACTGTAAAAATCAGAGGTCAAAATGAAGAAAAGGCTGGCTGAGTATGAAATTGCTCAAGAAGAGAGGTTTCAAAATGGTAGAATTAGAGGACAGAACACTTAGGGAAAACCTGAGATTTTTTGCAGCACAACAGTAACTGGATCATTTTATTAAAGCACAAATAATTAACTGGACTGGTACTCCACAGCAGGAGTTGTTAATTGAAAAGGCACATCATGTGTATGCTCCAAACCTGGTCATGAAAAAGCAGCCAAGACCTGTCTTAGTAAAATTACAAACCTACCAGCAGAAAGAGTTGAATCTGATAAAACTGTGGTAGAAGGACAAAGTGCTAACTGTTAGAAACAGTAAAGTGTTTGTGGAAAATGATTATGCAGTGTACACCAGGCAGAAGAGGAGTAAATTTATTCTGGTGATTAGGGAATGTCAAGAGGCAGGTGTGAGATTAAAGCTGTTGTATCCAGCTGTCTTCAGAATATTTTTTTCCAGGAGAATTAAAGTCTTTTTTTTTTATGCAGAACATGCTAAGGAGGAAATACAAAAGTTTGTCCAACAAAATATGAGCTATCAAACAGAAGGAGACTCTGCTTCTTATTCTTCTTACTATACCAGTGAAATTTTTCCAGTGTTCCAAAGGAAAATGCTTGAGAGAGACAGAAAAATCCAGGTGGTTGAATAGAAGGACAGGACTACATTGGAAATGAACAAGAGACTAGAGCTGGGCGATGGAGATTAACAGAAAGAAAACCATCAAATCAGAAATGAATTAATAAATGTGGGATTACAAAGCATCAATCACATTTGTGTAAATATGGCTGAACAAGAAAACTGGGAAAATACTGGACTTTTCTGACTTTGTTAAACTTCTAGGGGACTCCAAAGCATACGTCCTTCTTCATATCTTTAATGCTTGGAAGATCATTAAGGAAAGAGTGGAGGAAGGAAAGGTCTAAATGAAGAAAAGGCTGGCTGAGCATGAGATTGCTCAAGAAGAGATGTTTAAAAAAAATGTAGAATTAGGGGACAGAACGCATAGGGAAAACCTGAGATTTTTTTTTTTGCAGTACTAGAGAAACTTGAAGGAACAGACTGTATTAATTTTATGACAGCACAAATAATCAACTGGACTGGTACTCCACAGCAGGAGTTTTTAATTGAAAAGACACATCATGTGTATGCTCCAAACCTGGTCATGAGAAAGCAGCCAAGACCTGTCTTAGTAAAAGTACAAACCTACCAGCAGAAAGAGTTGATTCTGACAAAACTATGGTAGAAGGACAAAGTACTAACTGCAGGAGACTGTAGAGTGTTTGTGAAAAATGATTATGCACTGTACACCAGGCAGAAGAGGAGTAAGTTTACTCTAGTGATCAGGGAATGTCAAGAGACAGGTGTGAGATTAAAGCTACTGTATCCAGCTACCTTCAGAATATTTTTCCAGGAGGATCAAAGTCATTTTTTTGATGCAAAACATGCTAAGGAGGAAATACAAATGTTTGACCAACTAAAAGTGAGCTATCAAACAGAAGGGGACTCTGCTTCTTATTCTTCTTACTATGTCAGTGAAACTTTTTTCCAGTGTTCTAAAGGAAAATGCTTGAGAGACAGAAAAAAAAACAGGAGATGAATAGCAGGGCCAGAACTATGTTGGAAATGAACAAGAGACAAGAGATGGATGATGGAGATGAACAGGAAGAAAACCAGCAACTCAGAAATTAATGAATAAATGTGGGATTACAAAGCATCAATCACATTTGTAAAATGCGGCTAAACAAGAAAACCAGGAAAATACTGGACTTTTTTGACTTTGTTAAACTTGTAGGGGACTCCAAAGCATATGCCCTTCTTCATACCATTAATGCTTGGAAGAACATTAAGGAAAGGGTGGAGGAAGGAAAGAGCTGTTAATTTATGTATTTATTTATTTGACATTTGTTAACCAAGATAGTCCAACTAAGCCAACGCCCTTTTTCAGTGCAGGCCCAGGAAGAAAAGCTTCACAGAAAAACAATTACTTACATCAGTAAGATATGGTACAAGAAAACATAAAAACAGGATGCAGGTAAATATATAACACAAATAACATACAGATCATGCTGGCTGGTAGGATACTGCAGTAGAAGGCATTAAAACTATATGAAGACTTACAGAAATAAAGTGGGATTGCACACAGCAATTTAACGGTGATTATTGGTTTTAATCAGAGGTTCAAGAAGTATTAATATAAGTTAGATACTGAGCTGTAGAAGAATACTGTAATAGAAAATAAATGAGGGGAGATGAGAAAGACTACTGTTAATAGAAAGTAATGTAGGGGAGGAAGGAGCTATAAGAACTGATATAAGGCATCTATGTAAGGTTAGAAGATAGGTTAGGGAGAATGGGAATAAGGAAGTTTCTGTAGTGGAGAAGAAAGCGCTTAGCATTAATAAAGTATGGTGCTCTTCTTGGATTGTTTGCATCCTGCTGGTTTTATTTTTATTGGAATGGGAATAAAAACCAGAGTTAGGTAGATAATTGGGGGAAGAAAAGATATTAAACAGGTAGTAGAGAGGTTTGGTAAGGAGTATAGTGGACAAGAATACAAGGAGAGCTGGCCTAAGAAGAAGCAAATAAGAAAAAATGAAAGAAAATTAATAAAGGCATGTAAAGAACACAGTGACAGCAGAAGTATGGAAAAGGAAGGAGAGTTCATGTAGGATAATTACAATGACATGTCCCAGTAGTCTAAGGGTAGTCTTTTACAGGTTTTCTGAAGAAGTGTGTCTGGTTTATTTGACAAAGTGACAAGGGAAGTTTGTTCCATGAAAGGGCTGGACAATAAATGCAACATTTTTGGCCCCAAGAGCTCTTGGGTTTGTAGATTTCTAGGGAATACTGGTCAGAACGTCTATGAGTACAAGGGGGGCTGTATAGAGAGATTAACAAGGAAATGTTAGGACAGGAAGAGGGATTGTGCACAATGGAATGAATAAAGGTAAGCTGTGAAAGCTGAAGATGTTCAGAGAATTCCAACCTGTTCAAGGACATTAGAGCAAGACAGTGTTGTGACTTTGGAGGTTTGTTACATACAAACCTCGTTACTTTATTGTAGGTAGATTCAAGTTTAGAGAGGAGATTAGTCTGTAAGTTATCGTTTGAGAACTGAAGAGAAGGTTAGGCAGGAGGCAAGCATGGGCAAGTGTCTGGCGTGACTCAACAGTTAGAAACTTTTTGTTACGTGTAAGTCAAACTTTAGCTGGTCATCTATAATGGTACTCAGAAACTTGGTATCGGTTTCAGCCTTAATGACTGTGTTGTTTAGGAAGGTAATGGAGAATGTAGGTTTGCGTTGAGACAGTGATTTGGGGAGGGAAAGTAAAAGTTTAGTCTTTTTGGGTTGAGTAATAATTGGTTATTTCAGAGCCAGGTTTCATAAAAAAAAATTTGTGTAAGAGTAAAACATTTTTTGTTCTTAACAGTATTTTTATAAAACACAAAATATACTGCATGGCATATAGTAAAGCATTTTCAGCTATTTTTGTGTGCTATAGAGATACTAAAACAGTTGCCTTTTTTTCTTTTTCCTTCTTGTTTAGTTTTAAGAAATGTACGAAATGTAATGTAAAAAGAGAAGAAAGCCTGGACACAATCATGTTTAACATAATAAGGTATAATCTTGAGTTGCTGAGGTGAGGGAAGGGTTGTAAAAGTATACAGATCATGATAGAAGTAAAAAATGTTATGCTTTTTCTTACTTTTGCATAGGGAAATGACTGCATTAAGGCCCTTGGCTTGATCTAACAACAAGTTTTAAGAGGAAGCAAGTACATAAGAGATGAATGAATGTAATGAAAAGTTTAATTTAGCAAATAAATGTTCATAGTGCAACATGAGAAGCTTGTAGCTGAAGGCAATTGTGTATCTGGCTCTAATGTTTCTATGGAGACAAGTGATAAGAGGGCAATAAAACAGAACACTTTTTATTTTCAATTGCTAAAAGAAAATGTTTTCTGAAAGCATTCAATTTGCTCTCTACATCTGGGAGAAGATTAAAGATAACACAAAAACAGACAGCACATAGTGTTAAGTAGAAGCACTGGGTGTACCACGCATCTTAGCAAGAATGGTTAACCTTACTTAGAGATCAATTAAAGCCTGTGAGTGTAACTATTAATCAGGGACAACTGGTCTTATTAAGAGGGTTAAAATTCATTATTTGAAGATGTACATAGTTCTGTGTGTTTGTATTAAGTTAATAGGTTATGGGACTATTCTTGGGGAGATGTTTGTCTTTTTGTTTTAGTGTTTTCATTAAAAAAGCAAGTCTTGAAAGATGTGACATACATACAAATGGATATGACAAGAAATAACTGTATAAAATATCAACCTGACAAACATCAGTGCAAGCATGTAACACAAAAGCTGAAATTATACATTTTTAAAATAAAATGTTGTTATATGCAACAGGTGGGAATAATAACTTATCATAATGGCAACACTTTCCGTATTATCTCTGAACCTGAATGGTCTCACAAGTATATACAAGAACTAAAGTGTAGTGAACTATATTTAGAAATACAGAGTGCAGATAGCTATGCTACAGGAGATACATTTGGAAAGAACTGAGCATGCAAATTTGATAAAGAAAAAAATTCAGGATAGTTATTCAGCATAGTATCTGGGACAAAGAGAAATGGAAGTACTTGTATTAACTACTAGAGGAGCTCTGAAAGAGACAGAAGAGGAAAAAAAAGATGACAATGGTAGAATTGTAGTAGTATGAGGCTACTAGCAAGGGAGGAAGATTACGCTGACATAGATTTAAATTCCACCTAAAACTGCTACAATGAAGCTTAAGAAAAATCTGGGAGAACTAAAATTTCCAGCAAGGAATATTATTTATAGGTGGGGACTGGAATTTGATTTGCAACAGTGAGGATGCATCTTGGGGGACAAGATAAAAATATATAACACAAGAAGGCAGATATTTGAAGAAATTTATGAAAATATTTGGTATGGAAGATGTGAATTCAGTAGAAGGAGCTCAGAGAGAATTTAAATATTATTCCCTAAGGTTCAAATATGGGCTAGACTTGACAGAAGTTCTATTTCACAGGAACATGTGCATTTAATTGAAAGTTTTGATATGTATCCAATAACTATTTCAGATCAAGCGCCAATAATAACTGAAATAAAAAAATGAAACAGTGGCATTTCCCCTTCTATCTGTTAAACAGAGAAGAATTTAAGGAATGGGTAGTGCAAATTTCCTTCAGAAAATATAGCTAGAGAGTGGGACAAACTGAAAGTGGAGTTTAAAAAATCGAGTAGAAATAAAAGAAAAAGAGATATGGTTAAGAGGTAACAAGAAATATTGAGAGGGAATGACAAAGATTAAAATAATGCAGAATAAGGGGAAGCTCACAGAACAAGAAAAGGTGCAATGGAATTATGCTAAAGAGAAACTAAGGGTTTAAAGAGTTTAAAAAGACTGTTGCTAAGCAACTACTTTTTGATAAATCAGGATGTCCTTTCCCACAAGACATGATAATGTTAATAGTATGAGGAGAGACTCTCCTTCTTCTCTAAATAGCTCTTGCATTATACCATTATTTCACCTTCTTCCTGGAAAGCAAGTGTGCTTAATATTTCATTGAGTTTTCTAATGCGAAAGAAATACTTGGCTATTTCAATCAAAACAAAATCACCCAGCACATAATATAGATTGGTAGTATTTCACAGGAGCTCATAAACTTCATGAAAGCAAAAGTATGCAGTTCATAGGTGACATTTTACAGAGAAAGAGAGAGGGCACAAAAGCTTTTAGCACAGTGGCTCAGGCAATAGAAAGTAAATGGGGTTGTTGCCAAGCTTTGGGAGCCTATAACAAGGAAAATAACTAGAGATCTTGTAGAGGTATTAGAAATATTTCAGAAATGTTATGAAAATCTGTACAAAACAGAGAAATCTGGAAATAAAAAAAAAGTAGAAATGGAAATATTTGTGGAAGAATATATATGCCAAGGTTAGAGGTACATGAAGCTCAATTATTAACAGGTTAGAAGGCAATGAGATAAAAATAGTGATGTACAACCAATCTGCAGGAGAGTTCCCAGAAACTGGTATTCTTGTGGAAGTTTGGAAGCTAGGAGAGATGAAAGTAGTAAAGATTTGGAACGTTTTATTTAACAGTATTTAAAAAGGAAGAGAAGCATCAACATCTTGGAAAAAATCTGTGGTGGCTGTAATACCTAAAAATGGTCAAGACCCATCAGATCCAGCTTTCTGTAGGCCCATTTCAATTCTAAACCATAATTATAGGTTCACAGGGCATTTATAAGCCTAGCCAGAGTGTGTTTGGCTTTCGCCACCCATTTTAAATTAATTTTGCTATGCCCTTTTTCGAGGTTAGTATACTGTGCCTCTGTCTAACAGTGACACAGAAGTGATACCCGGGGTAAACCTACGATCTCCCATCCACTCATCAAGATTCCTCTTAAAGAGAGTCAATGAGGGACTCTGCCTAACCTGGACTGGGATTTTATTCCAGAGTGGAGAGCCTCTGGGTTATGAATCTGTCCCTCCAGCATGTCCTATTTATTTCAGTGCTGAGGTTCAAGTCTCTCGAAAGTGCGTTTCGATGGGATTTGGATTTTCTGAGGTGCAGCATGTCCATTAATTCCGGGTTGGACATGGCTTTATACGTCAGGCAGAGATCGCCTCTGAGCAGGCGGTATGCCACTGAGTAGAGCTGGAGTTTCTTTAACCAGGCAGCATATGGCATCTGTTTGAGCCCTTTGATCCTCTTGGTGAGGTACTTTTGGGGTCTTTCCAGTTGCTGCAGGTGTCTGGTAAGGTACATCCCAAAAGGGGCATTGTACTCAATTATGGACCTGATGAGGGATGAGTAAAGAGGCACGATGACCTCCCCTGATCTAGATGTGAATCCCTTCATGATTAGGTGGGCTATATAAAATGTTTTTCTAACCACTTTGGCCACGTGGTTGTCAAATGAGAGATTGCTATCAACTTGGGTCCCCAGGTCCCTAATTACTTCTTCTGTACTTAATGGATTACCACCTATGTGGTAATTTGTGGGCACTTTGTTTTTGCCAAAGGGGATGACTATACACTTTTTGGCGTTTAGCTTGAGGCCATTGCTCTGGCACCAGTTGTCTGTTTCTATGAGGCCCTTTTTAAGGATAATTGTGTCGGCTGGAGAGTCAATTATGGCGCCCAGTTTGCAGTCATCTGCGAACTTGGTCAGCCACAGTCCTTCTGTGTTGGCCTGTACCTCCAAGAAATATATACCAACCAAGAGAGGTCCTAGGACTGAGCCTTGTGGGACGCCACTTGTAACTGGTTTGGAGTCTGACATGGCTCCAGCAATTCTAACCATGTGGGTTCTGTCCTTGAGCCAGTTTTCAACCCAGTGACATAGGTGTTTATATTTAAGCTGGTGATCTTATCTATAATGCCCGAGTGGGGTATTGTATCGAAGGCTTTTGTGAGGTCCAGGTAGGCTGTGTGGACTACCTTCCCCTCGTCAATGGCCTTGGTGACTGTTTCAAAGAAATCGACCAGGTTTAAGAGGCAGGATCTGCCCTTAACAAAGCTGAACTGGGTAGGATCCAGTGTCTGTAGGTCCCCAATATCTTTATTTATGAGGTCCATGATGATCCTTTCCATAGCTTTGCAGACCAAGCTAGTCAGGCTTATGTGGCGATAGTTTCCAGGATCCATTGATGCACCACCTTTGTGGAGAGGGACCACTGTTGCTGTACGCCACTCTTTGGGTACATATCCTGTAGTAAGGCTGAGACTGAACAGTAGTTTTATGTTTGGGTTTAGCTCTTCTTGGAGTTCATGTAGGACGCAGCCCAGGACACTGTCTGGTCCCATTGATGCTGTGTTTTTACTTTGGAGAGGGCGGCTCTTACCTGAGCATCTGAGATGTCAGGGGGGCAGCACTCTGTTGGGATAGATATTTGCCCTTTTGGTGGGGGGGGGGGAGTTTGCGCTGAACCTGTCAGCTAGGATGTTGGCAATGTCTGTGGGTTCGATGTATTTTTTGTCATTTTGGACTAATTCTGAGCATATCTGGGAATTCCCACCCAGGTTCCTAACATAACTAAAGAAAGCCTTGTGATTATCCTTAGTGTCCTGTGCAATTTTTCTCTCAAAGCTGGCCTTAGATGATTTTATGAGTGCCCGTAGTTTTTTGCTAATACTGATCAGACATGCCTTCCCTTTTTGGGATTTTGCTCCTAGTAGCTTCCTCCTTCTACTGTATAGTTTGTTTATGGCTGGGGTCCACCAGACAGGACGTCTGCCTTTGGAGGATTGGGTCTTGGTTTTATTTGAGATTGCATGATCCATGCATTCCTGAAGGTGTTCATAGAATGCGTTTCTAAAGGATTCTGCGGTCTGGGCCATATTTTCCACAGGCTCGGGGGCTTTGAGGGATTCCACCTCGGTTTTGAGGAGTGTGAAATTTGCTTTAGAGAAGTTTTTCACTGTGGTTTTCTGGGTAGGGGTGGGGTCAGGATGTGAATATCCAGTGAGATTAGTTTATGGTCTGATCTTACCAGTGAGGGATACACTTCTGGTCTGGAGCATAGAGTCCCCATGTTGGTGATGATCAGGTCCAGTATGTTTTCCCCTCTTGTGGGAGTGGTAACAAGTTGTTCCATAGCATTTGAGTTTATAAATTCTAGGAACCTTTGGGCTAGGGTGTTGGAGCTAAAGTAATGCTCCCAGTCTATGTTTGGATAGTTGAAGTCGCCCAATATAATGGTGTTTGGAGAGACCTTCATATTTTCCAGTGTTCTCAGGAAGGCCGAGTGGGGTTCCTGGGTTTGGGAGGGTGGTCTGTAGCAGACTATAAACTGGAAGGCAGTTTTACCCACTGTTAGTTGCACATGGATAGTCTCTGATGCTTCGTGCTGTGCCACCAACCTGGAGGTGTGGGTATCTTTGACGAATATTGATACTCCCCCTCCTTTTGTGGTTCGGTCCAAGTTTTGGGGCCGAAAAGCATGGTATGAGGTATAACCTGGTAGTGCTGGGGTGCTCTCGGGAGCCTTGAACCAAGTTTCTGTTACTGCACAGATAGCGATGTTCTCCATGCTAAGGAGAGTTTTGAGTGCGTGCATCTTGAGGTTTAGACTTCTGGCGTTGAGTAGCATTACTCTTAGTTTCTTATCCCTTGTGATACCTATGGAGGTGGGTTTGTCTTTTGAGCCTTGCCTAAAAAAGGCACTATTATAAAGCGTTTATGTCTATAATGTCTGAAAGAATGGAAAAGGTTTTGCCAAAACTGACAGATATGGATCAATATGGTTTTGTGGCGGGCAGGCAAACAGCTGACAACATTAATAGAACAAAAATCATCTAGAGGGAAGCAGAATGTAAGAAAATACCACAGTTATTATTGGGTCTTGATGCAGAGAAAGCATTCAACAGAGTAAGATGGGATTTTATGGGCAGGGCAATGGAGGCATTTGCATTTTCTGATACCGTAATGATATTAATTAGGAGGATATATGAGGAATCAGAGGTGAAAATTAAAGTGGGGTTCCTCTCTAACAAGTCCTGTTTGAACAAAGGAACCAGGCAGGGGTAACCTCTTTCGCCTTTGTTATTTGTGTTATATTTAGAAAAACTGACAAAGTAAATAAAGGACTCAGAAATTCAAAGATATAATTGGTAAGGTAATCCAGAAAGTTGGCTATATTTTCAGATGATATTATTTTGTGCCTGATAAAATCAGAGGATATTTCAGTGTTGTGGAACATTTTGAGACAGTTTCAAGTCTTTTTAGGATACAAAATTAATAAACATAAAACAAAGACTATAGCAGTAAACTATGTACCTACACACAAATTGGTTCAGCAATTCCTAGACTTATGAGCATATGATAAGATGAAGTGCTTAGAAGTATGGGTTAAAAAGCATTCTGTTATGGCAGCCAAGGAAATGTGAGAAGAGACTAAAAAGAGAATACAAAAACTGAGGAACTTGAAGTTTTGTTTTATGGATATAGACAGCATGACATAAGCAGTGAACATGTTTTTAGCTCCTTTAGTTTTTGCACAGGTGAGACATACTCTTTTCAACCAGAGGAGAAGGTGTGGGTAGCAATTAATAAAGAGATGAAGGATTTTTATCTAGGAGGGGAAGAGGGCAAGAGTCAAGTGGGATGAGTTGATCCTTCCAATAGAACAAGGTGGTTTGGGTTTACCTAATTTGAAGGAATATTTCAGAGCTACAGTGTTAAGGCTCCTATACATAGCCCAAACAGCAAGCTATAATTGAAAGTGGAAAGGGACGATGATGAAATGGGGAAGGTCAAGAAATAAGGAGAGACTGGAATTTTGGCTGTAGATCATAAGAATAATAATAACAACCACACATAATATTATATTCATAAAATAGCATAAAGTATTCCAGGAACTATGCCAAGAGGGAATGAAGAAAGGAGTGTCTGTCAATAGGGATGACTGCAATTAGGGGTAGAGAAAGCAGGCAAGAGGGGGCTGGAATCTACTGGAGAAAAGAGGCAAATGAATCAAAGTATTGCAAGCGAAGAATTTAGAGGTAAAAGTAATAGAATGGGAAGAGGCCAAGAATTCATTTGGACTGCATGCTAGAGACTGCCTATATTCTGATATCAATCCTATATAAGGAAGGCAAACAGAAAGGAATAGGGGATCCTAAATGAAAGACCAGCACTGGTAGAGGTTTTAGCTGAATCTAGAACAGAAGCTGCTGTTTAAAAGGGATAATTAGTAGGGAGTATAGAATATTGCATGATAACTATAGGAATCAACCAGAGGAGGTTAGAAAGGACTGGGAAAAGAGACTGGAAGGAATTCACAAAGAAACAATTGGGAGGCTATATTTACACCTCCCAAATATGCAACAAAGTCTAGAAGACTTATGATTTTTGCTTGGAAATGTTTGCAAATGTATTTTTATACCCCAAGCAGACTCCAAAGAATGTTTCCTTGGGTAGACTGCAAATGTTGGAGGTGTGATGAAGAAAAGAGGTACATGGAAACATTTGGGTGTACTAAGTTGGAAGACTAAAAATTCCCTCACAGACTATTTTGTCAGAAATACCTGGGAGCAAATTAGTGTAACAAAGGAAATGATATTTGAGCTGTGATCCAGGATCTGAATTGCCTAGGCATAGTAAGACCTTGCTGAGTTTAATTCTGGTGGCTGACAAAAAAAAGCGATTAACAAAAAATGGCAATCAGAGTCTAAACCAACCATATTAGAAGTACTGAATATAGTACAGAGATAAAAGAACTGGAAGTGGGGTCTTGAGAAGAACAGTAGGAATAAATACAGAAATTAAAATATATCAATATTTTTTTTTTCATTCATATATCCTTTGTGAATCCTGCAGTCCCTCTATCACCTGCAATAATGAATCACATAAAAAGTCTGTCTGACAGCTGTACTATAACCATTTAGATACAGTTAAGAAAACTGTGACTCAAAACGTTATAGCCTTCCGAATGTTTTAAAACAAACTCCCCCAACATAATTGTTCCAGACTGCCCAAAGTATCTTATTAAATAATGACAGCAAATTACAGCACACTTGGTTACAAATCATGTTAACTTTACCTTTCTCTGACAGACTTTCCACAGATGAAACAGGTCCATTTTCTCTTCCCTCTATGAGTGCATTCTATATGTCGTTTTAAGTTCCCAGTGTCATTAAACTGACGGCCACAAACATCACAAGGAAAAGGACCTAAGAGGAAAGAGACTGTCAGTTTTTTTTCTAAACGACTTGTCCATTAAACAATTCAAGAAGGACTATACAATATAAAGTAATATAACCATTTGCCACATGCAATATCCCTGAAAATCTTATGGAGAGCCTTGACTTCTTGAAAAACAAAGATATGCTCTAATCAACACAACATATTTTTTTAGAAATAAATGAAAAACATATACAGCATATGAGTAGAATTTTTTCTGAAAAGTGCTTTAAGCACACAATAATGCCCAACAGGGTATGTGTTACTGTGGAAATAATGCCTGCCCAGCGGGTGTTCTGAGGCCCAACCCTGCAGGCTGCAATAGTGCTCCAAGGGGGTATAGCATCCTCGACAAGGCATGTATGGAAGCATGCATATCCTGTTGTTAAAAGGGGATATTCAGAGACCTTACAATAGTGAACATGCACATCAGCCACCAACAGTCCAGAAGTAACAAACAAAACCTTTGAAGGCTGACTAAGTGATGGCCTTTCATAGCTTTTGGGAAAGGGGAATAAATGGGCCAACTGACTGTGAGGGGACAGATAGAAGGCAATTAGTGGGGAGAAAAATAGAAAACAAAAAAAAAAGAGAGAAAAACCTGAGTAGGACTGCATCCATGCTGAACCTAGATACCATCTTGAATAAATCTGACTTAATTCAAAAATCAACTCTCACTATGTTTATACAGGGAATGGACAGTATACAGCAGTTCAAGTACCCACACTTCCACAGGACCGCCAAGAGCACAGGCTGGTGCAATCAAACCCTGTCCAAGTCCATAAAACAACTGCAGACTGGATCAACAAATTCCCACAATCCTTTACATAACTAATAAAGGTTATACAGGTGGTCTATTCTGTCACAGCCTAGAAGGAATCTTCACTATTCCTCTGAAATTTGTGGATCAGCATTCAGATGGCGTCTCCCCTCTTCAATAGTCTGACAAAGGCTTTTTCCAGGGAGGAAGAGGTGTGTTTTCTATTCGATGTGTTTTACTTACAAACTCAACTCTTATGTAAGGCCATCAAGGAGTTTGCTACCAGCTAGGACAGGATCATGGACCCTATTACCCAACCAATCATCCAGACCTTTCTTAAAAACAGTAAGTGTTTGCAGTTTACATATATGTATAGGGAAAGCAATCCACCACCTGCTTGATCTGTAATGGAATGATTTTCTTAAAAGAAGAGATCTTGCAGTGTTTACATCTACAGACTAGGACTTATTGCTAAACTTTAAGACATGTTCCTTTAAGTAGATGCCCCTAGAATGCCCGACCAACACACACAAGATAATAGTTAATGGAAAATAAATACATTATCTCCAATCTCTTACTGTACCTATATTTTCTAATTTATCTAGTGATGCATTTTTATATCCTCTTGAGCTTTCTAACTTTTGAACAGTTATAAGTGCAAACATGCTGCACATTCCACTGTTGGTTTTATCTAAGACAGACAGATTGAGACCAGTAAGCTTGTATCTCTGCTAGTTATGCTTCAAAGGATGTTTTTAAGATCAATATAACATTTTTAATAATGTCTAGTAAATTTTGACCAAAGGCAAAGTTCTTATCAAACTTTAGTTCTAGATGTCTTATAATATATATACCTCCTCCATTAATGTGTTTTTCATTGAATAAGGATAGCCAAACTTTAATTTTCCAAAATATATAACCTTTGTCTTATTTACATTAAAGTCCATATAAATTAATGCTGACCAGACCTCTAAACTGTCTAAATGTTGTACTGTATATTGACAATACCAACTGCAGACTGGATCAACAAATTCCCACAATCCTTTACATAACTAATAAAGGTTATACAGGTGGTCTATTCTGTCACAGCCTAGAAGGAATCTTCACTATTCCTCTGAAATTTGTGGATCAGCATTCAGATGGCGTCTCCCCTCTTCAATAGTCTGACAAAGGCTTTTTCCAGGGAGGAAGAGGTGTGTTTTCTATTCGATGTGTTTTACTTACAAACTCAACTCTTATGTAAGGCCATCAAGGAGTTTGCTACCAGCTAGGACAGGATCATGGACCCTATTACCCAACCAATCATCCAGACCTTTCTTAAAAACAGTAAGTGTTTGCAGTTTACATATATGTATAGGGAAAGCAATCCACCACCTGCTTGATCTGTAATGGAATGATTTTCTTAAAAGAAGAGATCTTGCAGTGTTTACATCTACAGACTAGGACTTATTGCTAAACTTTAAGACATGTTCCTTTAAGTAGATGCCCCTAGAATGCCCGACCAACACACACAAGATAATAGTTAATGGAAAATAAATACATTATCTCCAATCTCTTACTGTACCTATATTTTCTAATTTATCTAGTGATGCATTTTTATATCCTCTTGAGCTTTCTAACTTTTGAACAGTTATAAGTGCAAACATGCTGCACATTCCACTGTTGGTTTTATCTAAGACAGACAGATTGAGACCAGTAAGCTTGTATCTCTGCTAGTTATGCTTCAAAGGATGTTTTTAAGATCAATATAACATTTTTAATAATGTCTAGTAAATTTTGACCAAAGGCAAAGTTCTTATCAAACTTTAGTTCTAGATGTCTTATAATATATATACCTCCTCCATTAATGTGTTTTTCATTGAATAAGGATAGCCAAACTTTAATTTTCCAAAATATATAACCTTTGTCTTATTTACATTAAAGTCCATATAAATTAATGCTGACCAGACCTCTAAACTGTCTAAATGTTGTACTGTATATTGACCCACAGCATTATTTACTAATGCCTCAATGTTTGAATCATCTACAGTATTCGGCCACAGCTCACAAGACAGAAGGAAACTTGGCATAAAGATAGTAACAAATGTAGGACCCAGTACACACTCCTGTGGAATCTCTAATTCGACAGACTTAGCATCTGAAATGAAATTTCCAAATTTCACCCACCTTCTACCACTTGACCAGCTGTCAGTCAATCTACTTAAGCACCAATTTAGCTATTTGTAACCAATATGCTCATACAGCCTTATGCGGTACTGTGTCAAAGGTCTTTGCTAGGTCTAAATTGATAATGTCTACCAAATGTTCTCTGTCCATAGCTTCCCAGTCAGTTTATTAAAAGCTGATTAAGTTAGCTTGGCACGAGCGGCCTACAGTGAATCTGTGTTGATGTACAACCACTGTAGGATGACTCTGTCAAAGCATGTCCTAACTGTACAATTATAATGAGGCTGTAATTTTCTATGGTAGGGTTGTTTCTCCCTTAAGGATAGGCACTACCAGAGCCTCTTTCCAAATCTCCAGAACATATAAAAGGTCTAATGATTACTGGAATAAAACTTGTAGGCAAGGTGTAATGTAGTCTATAACACTTTTTTAATGGGAAAAAACTCTCAGGGCCTGGGTCTGAGTGAGTTTTATAGCCCTAAATGCCTCTGACAAATTTGTGCCAGTTATTTTTGGACGAGTCTTGAGTAGTTATGTGCTCTGTTAATGTTAAATTTCCTAAAGCCTTATTACAGGTGGTAAATTTTTAAAATAATGCTTTTACCAAAATATCATGGTTAGATACTTTATCATTAACCATAATGATTGCATCATGCTTTTTTCTAGCTTTTCTCTTACCTAATATATTTAACATGTTTACCATACAACTGACATATGTGTACTTCAAAATCTATGTAAAAAGTGAATCAAAATGTCTTTTCCTGCCCAACTCTGACATCTGACTACAGGAACTAGCTATTACAATGTACTGACGAGTGTTAAGACACTTAACTTGCATTCTTTAGCCTGGGGGTTCTAGCCCGCTCCGTTCACTAGACTTACTTTGCTCCACTCCCTGACCCTATTCCCACCCACCCCCAGTAGCTATACATTTAATGTTCACACCAAAAGACAGCTAGTTCATCCAGGCTAACACTGTGCTGAAAAGCAAATAAACTATCTGTGCAATCCAATAATAAAAGTTCTGTTAAAATCCAGAATTTAATGAAAGGAATGAAATAAAACAAAATATGAACAAAAATAATAAAAATTAAGTCCCTTATCCAACGATAAGCGTTTTCGAATAGTTCTTCTTCAGATCGTATGATACGAAATACTTCCACCCAAATATAACATCCTTCGCATAGACAGATTGCCCAAAAAAGGAGGTGGTGTAGCATTGATATTTAAACACCACCTCAATATCCAACTCCTGAACACATCTGCCCCTCACTACAACAATGAAGAAATCCTTTATGCCAATCTCAAACTAAACCCAAACAAAACAATCAATATCATAAGGTGCTATTTCCCACAAGGGCAAAATATATAGGTTCATAGATTAGTACTAGGCTAACTGCCCTTGCAAGCCATTTTAAGCCTAGCCAATTATCCCTTGTGAGACTCAAACCCTGCACTTTGTGTTTGTAAGGCAAACACCTTAACCATTAGGCCACCCTCCCAAACACCCCTAGAAAATCTCTTGAGCTGAGCTAGTCTATCACTACCTCAGGAAACCATCATTCTCGGCGACTTTAACATCAACTGGCTATCCTGTAATAACAACATCCCAACCATTCACCCAAATCTCCATGGGTTCACTCAACTCATCCAATCCCCTATCCGAATCAATAAAAACCCTAACAATCATACCTTACTTGACTGGATCCTAGTCAACAAAGCCCCTCACTCTAATCTAGCAGGCTGCTTACCTGACAGTCTTAGTGACTGCTCCCCCACTTTCCTAATTAGGCACCACACAAACTGTCTCAATCCCATTATCCACATGCAAATACGGAACAAGTCCAACCTCAACCCCAACTCCTTCATCTCCTCCCTGCAAAAAATTAACTGGTCACCACTAAAATACCTCAACCTAGATGAGGCTGCCCACTTCTTCAACAGTACCTTCCTCTCCATCCTAAACACCCATGCTCCTGTAAGAAATGCCAAAGTCAGATACAGACATGCCCCATGGTTACAAAAGACCACCAGAACCCTAATGAAATCCAGAGATAAGGCCTGGGAGCACCGGCACCTAACAAAAAATAACTCAGAAAGGCAATCCTTCCATGAACTGTGCAACAAGGTGAAAAATCAAATAAAATTAGACAAATCCCTCTACTATAAATCCACCCTAAACTCTACCAACCATAATCCTAAGTAATTCTGGTCCACTATTAACTCTATCCTCCACCCAGGGAAGGTTGACACCCCTAACCGTCCATTCCCCCCTCCTCCAGCAGTGTTGCTGAATCCTTCAACAAACACTTCACTGAAACTATAACATCTCTAAACAAACACTTCCCTACATAAGCCCCCCCCAACTCCTAACCTTAAACCCCTCACTCCTCTTTTCTTCTTCACCTCAGTCCCTACCTCCAACATAAAAAAACTTTTGTCAAAACTTAAACCCACCAAACTCGCAGGTGACAACCTCCCCTCTGAATACTTGAAAACTGCAGCTGATACACTAGCCTACCCAATTTCAATTCTAGTCAACCATTCCATAACAGAAGGCTATGTTCCCTCTATATGGAAAATATCCCACATCATTCCCCTCCACAAAGGCACCCCCTCCACCTATCTCTCCAATTACCGCCCCATCGCTATGCTCTCCCATCTCTCCAAGATACTTGAAAAATGTATCAACACCCAGGTCTCCAACTACCTCCTAGCTAATAACCTCCTCTCCAAAACCAAACATGGTTTCAGGCCATATCATAGCACTACCTCCGCTCTGCTCTCCTTCACCAACACTGTACTTCATCACAAAAACAATGGCCTCCTCTCTACTGCAGTATTTCTAGATCTCTCAAAGGCCTTTGACATGATATCTCATGAGCTACTACTCTCTACTCCCCCCAACTTCTTCTTCTCACAATCAGCCTGCAACTGGTTCCACAGCTATCTACACGGATGCCAGCAATCAGTAATCTGGGACGACAACCTATCACTTCACCTCCCAGTTACTCTCTGAGTTCCCCAAGGGTCTATCCTTGGCCCTCTGCTATTCTCACTTTTCACTAACAAGCTACGTACTGCCACCAAATAAGCATCTCTTATACAGTACGCAGATGACTCTACTCTCATCTGCTCTGCCCCCACAATAACAGAACTACAACAAATCACACAGGAATCATTCTCTTCAGTAGAAAGCTGGCTATCCAATGCTCAGCTCCTACTCAACCCAATTAAGACAAACCTTCTCTTGTTCCAACCTTCAAATCCACCCAAAACACCCCCCACTTCACCATTCTCTCCAAAGACAATACCAACATCTCCCCATCAGAACACACAAAATTACTTGGCGTGGAAATAGACAACAAGCTTAGATTTGACACCCACATATCTTTCACAATATAAAAAGTTCACAAGAAACTTGGTGCCTTATATCGAAGCCGCCAATTCCTAACCAAGTTGGCAAGAATCTCCATAGACAATTCCCAGCTAAACTCTACCCTACTCTATGCATCGCCCATACTTACCAACCTTAGACAGACAGACCTACACAAGCTGGATGCTTGTTACAACAAAATTGCTAAATTTGCCACTGGAGCCTCCTACCGCAGCCATCACTGTATCTCCCTTAAAGAACTAAACTGGCTAGAACTCCCACAACTCCTTCACTTTAATCAACTCACCCTCGCTCATAAAAGTACAGTTGTGTACACTTACCATAAACGTAGATGTTCGAGTGTATTCACTGTTGTAGTCATTACATTTGGGTAATCTGCTGGCAGGTTGTCCTCAGTCGGCCTGATTAACAAAATCTTGGGTCCTGCGTCAGTTGCTGTCCCTTCTTCCATGACGTCAGGTTAACAGTGGTATAAAACATGCAGCCGATGCCATTTTCATCAGTTATTCTTGCCCCAAATGTCAGGTGCCCCCCAAATGGGGAGCAAAAAAAAAAAAAAAAATATATATATATATATATATATATATATATATATATATATATAAATATATACGCATGTAATTTAGAACACAACAAATATACCTCCAAATAAAAGCAAATACACCAAAAAGGCTTTTGAGCATAGTAAAAGAAAGAAGAGGTATAGTAAGAGAAAAAGAGGGGGCTGGCGGGTGGGTAACCAGGACTGCAACAGTGAATACACTTGAACATCTACATTTATGGTAAGTGTACACAACTGTACTATGTTCTTCGTGTTTCACTGTTGCAGTCATTACATTTGGGTAGAATCCCAAAGCTATGGTTGGGAGGATGGAATTATACAGCACTAGGAGCAGCAATAAGGCCCTGCAGAACAGCAGTGGCAAAGCCTGCTCTGAATTTAGAGAATAGAGGTAAATGGTAATGTTTGGTGAACGTATGAACTGAACTCCAGGTAGCAGCTTCTAGAATGTCTCTGGTAGGAACCCCTCTGAGAAAGGCTGCAGAAGTAGATGCAGCCCTGGTGGAATGGGATCTGATCCCCTTGGGAACAGGTTTACCATGGTGCATGTAGCAGAAACAAATACAATGGCTTATCCATTTTGAAATAGTCTGCTTTGAAATAGCCTTTCCCTCTGCCCCTGCAGCAAATGCTACCAGTAATTGCTCAGAATTTCTTAGAAATTTGGTCCTGTTTAAGTAAAATCTTAGTTGTCTGTGTACATCCAATGAATGCAGAATCCACTCACCCTTGTTCTGTGAATTTGGGAAAAAAGTTGGCAGATGAATGGACTGATTAAGAGCCACACTAGATACCACTTTAATCATAAAGGGTGGACTGGTCCTGAGCGCCACCCTGTCTGGGTAAAAGATAATAAAAGACTCCACTGCCATGAGAGCCTATAGTTCTGAAATCCTTCTAGCTGAAGTGACTGCTAAAAGAAAAGCTGTCTTCCAAGAGAGAAATGTTATGTCTGCAGTAGCAACTGGCTCAAAAGGAGGTAGGGTGAGCTTTTCCAACACAAAATTGAGGTTCATGCAGGAGTTGGTGCTCTCCTGGGAGGTCTTAAATTTTTGGCCCCTCTGAGGTACTGCTTTAGCAGGGGATGAGAAAAGAGGGGAGGCTCTGTGTTGTAATGAGCTGAAATGGCAGAGGCATGTATTTTTATGGAAGAGAAAGAAAGGCCCTTGTGAAGCATCTCAGTTAAATATTGCAGAATCTGAGGAATATTGGGCATTGCTGTGTTTATTCTTTGTGCTTGGTTCCAGGCACAGAATCTTTGCCATTTAACAGCATAAGATTTTCTAGTACTAGGCCTTTTAGCCTCCAAAATGACATCCATCACAGGTTTGCTGAGAGATGTAACCGGTGAAATTAGTTGACTAACCATGCTGCAAGAGTCAGAGTTTGGAGCAGAGTGTGCAGAATTTGATAGTTCTGCTGAGACCGTAGATAAGGAGTCTGAGGCAGGTACCACGGAGGAAGGTGCGACATATTGCGTAGGAGCGGGTACCAGTGTTGGCGAGGCCAGTCTGGAGCAGTCAGAATCATTTTTGGTTTTTCCTGTCTGACTTTTAGTAAGACCTTGGAGAGCAGAGGCAGAGGGGGAAAGGCATACACTGATAGGTTTTTCCAGCCGAAGGATAGAGCGTCCACTTAACAAGCTTTTTTGTGATGAATTCTTGTGCAGAATTTGTCCAACTGATAGTTCTGGGGTGAGGCAAAAAGATCTATGTCTGGGCTCCCCGATTTGCGTGTCAACATGCTGAAGATTTGTGGATTCAGTTTCCATTTGTGTGGGTCCATAAGATTTCTGCTTAGTTCGTCTGCCAGTGTTTTGCTTTCCTGGCAGGTATTGAGCTTGTAGATGTATTTGATAAGTCAAGGCCGTGTTCCACAAAGCCATGGCTAGTCTGCAAAGGGGGTAGGAATGGTACCCCCCCTGCTTGTTTATCTACCACATGACTGTGGTGTTGTCTCTGTCTTTATCAGTAGTTGTCCTGGATGAAGATAGTCCTTGAAGGCTGTCACAGCATTCTATACAGCTAGCATCTCTTTCTGGTTGATATGTAGGTGCATTTGATTTGGGCTCCATTGTCCCTGAATGCATCTCCCTGCCATATGCACCCCCAAACAATCTGATGCGTCCATTGTCAGGGTTTGTGTGGCAGGGTGTGGAATGAATGACAGTCCCTTGTTTTGGTGACAGGCCTCTGCCCACCATAGGAACTCTTGCTGCAGGCAAGGAATGATAGGAATCATTGCTTCCAGGCTGTGACAATGTTGACTCCCATAAGCTTTTTAGGTATCATTGAAGTTTCCTCATATGCTGTCTTGCATATGGAATTATTAGAATGCAGGAAGCCATGAACCCCAAGGCCTGCAGAATTTGTCTTGCAGATAGCTGGGTTTTTGTGACCACTTCTTTGAAGTAAGTCATCAATTGAATTTGTTTTTCTGGCGTAAGATAAGTCATCTGAGCAGTTGTATTCAAGCTTGCACACAGGAATGTAATTATTTGAGAGGGTACCAGATGCGATTTCTTTTCATTTATGGTGTACCCTAGACAAGTTAGAAGTCTTTTTACAAACACCAGATGTTTTAGAAGAGTGTCCTTGTTTTCTGCCTGAATTAGACAATCGTCCAGGTAAGGATAAATTTGAATACTTCTTTATCTGCAAAATGCAATTACTGCTGCTAGGCACTTTGTGAAGACCCTGGGCGCAGTAGATAAGCCAAAGGGCAGTGCAGAGAACTGGTAATGCAAATAGCCTGCTTTGAAGCGGAGGTATCTTCTGCAAGATTCCCTGATTGGGATATGCAGGTAAGCCTCTTTTAAGTCTAGAGTTACCAGCCAGGCATCCTTGCCTAGCATAGGCAGTAACTGTTGTAGAATCAGCGTCTTGAATTTTGGAATGTCCAGGAATGTATTTAGAATGGATAAGTCCAGAATTGGACGCCATGATTTGTCTTTTCTGGGTACCAGGAAAAGTCTGGAATAAAAACCTTGTCCCTTTTCCTTTTCTGGAACAGGTTGAATAGCCCCCATATTCATGAGGGACATAACTTGTTTCTGGGCCTCTGCCCACTGATTTGGAGGCAGATCTGGCCATCCGTTTGGGACTGGCAATGTGTGGAAATTAAATCTGTATCTTTGGGATACTATATTTAAAACCCACTTGTCCTGGGTAATTAGATGCCAATTTTGTGCATGAAGTGCCAGTTTTCTCCCCAAAGGGGCTGCCAAAAGATAAGTGCTTGGTGATGACAAAGGAAAGTCATTCAGACTGTTTACCATAGGGAGGTGCCTTGCTACTTCCAGATTTGGAGATGGAGGCACCCCATTGTTTTGTTCTGCAAGTTCCTTGTGACTGAAACCTGGAGCCTTTGGAGTGTCTGGGTTTGACCTGAGCGACTCAGGTGGGTACTGGAAAGGACCAATTCTTAGTAGGCTAGTGCCTACATGATCCTGGGTGACTGCACTTGTAGGAAATCTTTTACAGTTTGCATAGATTTAGCTTTCTGTTGCATCTTTTTCAAAACGTCTTCTGCCTTATTACCAAATAGACTGTCCTGTTGTAAAGGAGCATCCAACAATTTTGCTTTAACATGATCAGGCAGATTTTTCTCCTTGAGCCAAGCATGCCTTCTTATCACAGATCAAGTTAGAGCGGCCCTGCAAGAGGCCTCCAAGGAATCAAAACCACATTGCAAAGTATGCTTTCCAACTTGTTCAGTTGAATGCAATAAATCCTGTAACTCTATTTTCCACACAGTCAGAAATCAACATCATTTTTTGTTTAAGTAAGCCCATGACATGCTGCTGATATTTAAGCATATGAAATTGACAGTTTAAAGCCCTGATTGCCAAGATTGCAGACGTGTAAACCTTCTTACCTCATCTATCCAGCACCCTGGAATCTCTATCAGAAGGGGTAGGATTTTTAGCAGTAGAAGCCTTAACACCCTTGGGACCCTGAGAAATAGTTTCAGGGTCAGCAGTAGGGTTTTTTTAAAAAGGAATTTGTGAGAGTCAGGAACCCTGTAATATCTGTCTGGCTTACTAAGAGCTGGAGGCAGGGAATCAGGAGCCATGCTGGATTCTGAGAAAACATCATCAACAATGTCTAGAACAGGAGGTATAGCCAAAGGGGTTCCTATGAGTTCAACAAAAACGCATTATGTCGAATGTGTTTTCGTCGACACATGTAGAGCGAACAGGCAAAACAGCGAAGCGGCTGCTCAGTGAAATTTTTCCCTGGTAAAGAAGTCGCTTGACCGCTTCGTTGTTTTGCCGTGTTCTGAAGTGTAGTGTGGTCCCTTGTCCGGTATAGCTCCCGAGCGTGATTGTGCAACAGTTACTGACCTTAGGGTTAGGGTGCAAGTTAAGGTAAGTGCATATGTATGAAAGTGTTTACTGTTGTATATTTTATGTTAAATGTATGGTTGAGTTCCGTGTGTATGTGTTTTCAGTTGTTTACTTTTGTTTTGTGGGGGGTAGAGTTAGGGTTAAGGTAAGTGTGTATGTGTTTGGAGCTGTTTATGTGAATGTGCGAGAGTTACTGACCTTAGGGTTAGGGTGCGGGTTAAGGTAAGTGCATATGGTTTAAAATGTTTATTGGTTTTTTTTTTCGTTAAATGTATGTTTGGGTTATGTGCATATGTGTATTTAGTTGTTTACTGGTTTTTGGAGGGGGTATAATCAGGATCGGGTATGTGTGTATGTGTTTGGAAGTGTGTAATGTGTTTTTTTTTTGCGGGGGTTGGAACAGCAATTTCTTTCCCTACGAAAGAAATCGCTGTTCTTCAGATTCGACATTTTCAGCTTTCGCTGAAAATGTGTCGATGTAACATCGTTCGCTGTTTTAAGCGTTTGATGTTGCAATATAGACCCTAGCCAAAGGCCTATGCTGAGGAAGAAGAAGGAAATCCCTAAGCATCTTTTTAGATTCTGAGAAATCCTGACTCTCCCAGTGAAAATGCTCCCTTAAGGTATGCAAAGTTTCTCCAAAAGAAAAATCCTCAGGAGGAGAAGCAGAAGGGATGGATTCTTCTGCATCAGAGTCCTCATAAGGTGGAATAGATAATTCCTGATCAGAAGAGGAATCAGAAGAAATGGAAACCTGATCTGATGATTCATAATCAGTGCCTTGCCTAGGCCTCTTAGCAGGAGGGGGATGGGAACCCCCGCTTAAGGTAATTAAATCCTCAGCCATTTTTATCATTTGTTTTTTTAGGCATAGGGGCCTGTGCACGTGGCCCAAGCGTCATTTTTTTAGACATAGAAGTTGATTTTGGCCTAGGTTTTGAAGATGGCGTTGGTTTAATATACAAATCTTTAGGCATGAAAACACCCTCAGAAGCCGGTGCCTGCTCAGCGGCTCCGGACCCATCTAAGGTAGAGACATCCGCAGGTTCAGTACTTAAAGTGTCTCACGGCATACCGGATTCTGAATGGGTCTCAGTAGAGACCTACGAATCAAAAGTAGCGGGCATCAGGGGCTGCTAAAGCGCCTCACTGAGTACCAGCGAACTGGCGACTGGCTTAGGAGAAGCTTTGTCGTCGGTTTTGGACCTCGACAGTCTGTCTCTGTCTTTTTCTTTGCATTTTTTGTGTATTCCGGTAGTGGGATTGCTAACCGATGACATTTCTGGATAGTTAAATCTTGAGCCAAAATATTTAGATGCAAAAATATACCGACACTTAATAGTGCATTGATTAAATTTAGCACAAAACTGACAGCAAGGCACATTGTGGTCAGGGCCTAGGCAAGGAATACAGTAAAAATGAAAATCCTTATGAGGTATTTGCTTCCCACAAGTAATACAATTATTAACTTTTACTGACATCAGTAAGGAGCGAGAAAAAGTTTCCCCAACGGGATACTTAGCTTTAGGTTGAAGACTTCGGTTCTGAAACTCGAAAATGAAAATTTCAGGAGTCAGCCGACCGGCACTTGCGAACTGCTTCTGCTTCGGGCACCGCGCGGCAAGAAAGACTGATGAAAATGGCGTCGGCTGCATGTTTTATACCCCTCACGTCATGGAAGAAGGGACAGCAACCGACGCAGGACCCAAGACTCTGTTAATCAGGCCGACTGAGGGCAACCTGCCAGCAGATTACCCAAATGTAATGACTGCAACACTGAAACACGAAGAACATCTTATTAACCACCCCCACAACATCCCATTCCTTCAAACCCTTCTCCAACCCTATCACTCCACTAGGCCCCTAAGATCAAGCAACAAAAATCCGCTCATTGTTATCAAACCCAAAAACTCAGCAGGAAAAGTCCTATTTTCAAGTACCATATCTAAACTTTAGAACAATCTTCCCCCCTCCTTAACAACTCTACCTTCCAGTTCAAACCCTTCTCAACCCTATCACTCCACTAGGCCCCTAAGATCCATTGTTATCAAACCCAAAAACTCAGCAGGAAAAGTCCTATTTTCAAGTACCATATCTAAACTTTAGAACAATCTTCCCCCCTCCTTAACAACTCTACCTTCCAGTAGCCTTTTCAAGACTGTGCTGAAATCCCATTTAAACTTGCACTGGCTTTGTCCTTGCTGTAATCTAGACAACACCCCCACCACCCTTATCTCCCTCCCATCTAATATCTTAACCCAACTATACTACCGCTACTACTACCTCACTCAGAATAAGCAAAATTGACTTTGCATACGTTAAAAATTGCCTGACAACTCTGTTACAACTTACATTATAAACAACAAGAAACTATCTTAACTTGCAACGTTTACTGTATATACCGTTGATAATCAATATCTAGTTACTGTATTAAAGCCTTTGTGTCTTTTTGGCTTTTCCCGGTTAGGGGTCGCCACAGCAGAACTCCGGTCCGCTAATGATTGGCAGTGCATTTTTATGGTGCCGAGTTGCCAGCCCAACGCCCAACCTTCAAAGAAGGCAAACCCATTCATGCACGCACCTACCTGCATGTCTTTATACATTACTCAACCACGGGGAGGACATGCAGACTCCACACAGAAGGCACTCCAGCCAAGAATCGAACAGGAGAACCTCTTGCTGTGAGGCAACAATGCTAACCACTGCACCACTGCGGCCAGATTAGTTACTGTATTAAAGCCAACAACCAGTAATGTTGTTTACTATTGCTTCAACTTTGTATCTCTATTTATCATGTACTTGATGTGGAGCTTTTCTCCCCGGGCATCCACTGAAAAAGGACCTGCATCCAGTCGGAATTTCCAGGTAAATAAATAAATAAATAAATTTGCTAGACCCCAGATTTGCTTATACAGAGAGGGGGGTGTGGCACCCAAAGCATCCCCCACAACCCTGGGCAGAATTTGGGGTAGAACGCTCAAAAACAGCAGTCAAACTAGGATCACATTTCCTAATTCTGACTGACATTAAACATCTATACGTTTTGCCTTACTAAATGGCAAAACACACCTTCTACTTTCCTTTCTTACTTGTATGGAGACCACCATCCCAGTTTGCTGGTCTACAGGTGCTGTACTTAACTTTCCATGCAACAGTGGAGACCTGCGATAAACAAACAGTCTCGTCCAACTCCTTTAGCATCTCCAGCTGGCTTTTGTCCATATTACGGGGTTGTGATCACCACAATGATTTGTGCAGCCATGATGGACTCCAACTTTCCAAAGATTTTATCCAATGCCACCTGACAGAAGGGCATATTCACCAGGTTGAAGGATTACTGAATCTGTTGCTTCTGTCTTCTGACAATCTCATTAGGAATAATCGGCACTTCCCACTCCTTGTTTGCACAGGTTAAAGGTTAACTGAGGTCTGTTCTTCCCCTCCTTAGTAGTTAGATGGTTTGTCAGCATATCTTTCAGGACACCTGATAGTGTTTCATCATGGGCAGTTTAATTCCTCCCATGCCCAGTCTTTCAATCTAACAACTTCTGTTGCCAAGATCTTCTTGACCTGCTAGTACTTCTCATATGAAAATGACACAAGTACTGCTTAGAATACCAGCTTATACAACCTGAAAGCTTCTGTACCCCCCCCCCCCATCAGTGTGTCCTAAGATAACAAGCATGATGAGAATTAACCACCCTCCAGTAACATTCCTTAGCTACTATCTCGATAGGTCAGAAACAGAGTCCATTCAGGTTGAATTCTCGAGCCTCAGTCATCACACTATCAAATTCTTCTTCTTGGTGTTAAAGGCCGACTGTGTCTCATATACAAGTCTACACCAAACACTGCAAGCAGGCAGTCAATGTATGAAAAAGTGACTTAAAAATGGTTAGTCCACCTAGAATAAGATGCAGGAAGCTCTTAATATCTTTTGAGTAGTCTGCCACCCACAATGCAGCCTCATTTGATTTTTTGGTCTCCCCATCCATCTTTCAGTTGAAGGCAAACCTCTATGACTGTGCTGCTACAAATGCAGGCCTATCCCTCCAAGTAATGAGGTTATCATGCCTCCATCACTTGACATGCAAGACCTTTGCCTACTTAACCCCCCCCCACCCTGCAAACAATGAAGCCAACTCAACGCAACCATGTCACTGCACTAGCACCATGTAATGCATGTGCAAGAACTGAGGTATGTATGACTGTGAGGTTCTGCACTGCTGGGTGCCCTAAGCCTTTCGGACACTGGGGATAAAGCAGAAAAATCCCACAAACTCTCCCAAAAAGAAAAGGAAGCATGCTAAAACAACTTCATTTCATCCCTCCAGCCCATTCTGCTGTAGTTCCCAGTCCATTTCCACACCTGGGTCAGTGGTGGAGGGATACAACAACCTTTCTACTGTGCTATGAGATGGGTCATGGGGTAGGACATTCTTAATGCACTGACAGTGGTCAACTACCATATTAAATATCTCTGTAAAACTGCAGCAACTGTAAAGCAATATTACACAACACAAGCTGAGTCAGTTGTGAATTTGACACCAGTCATTTGTCTGTGTTGTCAGACGTTCCTCTGAGATGTTAGTATCTTGGGAGGTTTCTATGATTGCTCCCAGCTTGCACTCATCTGCAAACTTGGTAAGCCAGAGGCCCTTGACACTGGCTTTGACTTAAAAAAAAAAAAAACAGATGCCCAAAAAGGAGCAGACCCAGCACAGAGTCCTAGGGGACTCCACAGGTTACTGGCCTCTTTGTGGAGGTGATCTCTCAAATCCTAACTTCTTGGGTTCTGACTGTGAGCCAGCTGACTATCCTGTGAGCTACATAGTTCATAGGCGACTACTAGACTGGCTGCCCTTGTGGGCCATTTTAAGCCTACGTAATTTCCCTTTTTGTGCTTGAAATAACCTGTCCCATTTGGTTACAGACTAACCTTACCCATCCCATGGTCGATTATTATATTATGGGATCATACCATATATAATTTGAGGGGACATATGCATGGCATAAAGCATTTAGGACCTGCATATGTCCATTAGTAGTACAGGGGGGCAGTCCTGGAGTAAAATTTCTGTTTCCCAATCAAAGATCTAAGTTGGACTTGGAAATGGTCAGGGATCAACTTTGTTTTATGCTGATGGGGAGTCTGTTCAATAACAGCTATATCCTCTGTGAAATATACTCAGTTCCTCCAAACCATTCTGTTGATGTTGTATAGAGGTTTAGTTGTATATAGGTTTAGATCCTTAGACCGAATATTTCTGATGCCATTTGACTTGCTGATATGCAGTAAATCCATCAGTAATGGGTGGGAGGATGCCTTACATGTCATGTATGTAGGTCATCTCTTAGCAGTCTGTAGGATATCGAGTATAAGTGACAGGGCTTTGGGTCAGTCCATGTAGGACATGTTGTTTAGGCCTTGTATCCTTTTAGTAAGGAACTTCTGTCAGTGTTCCAGTTGTTGCAAGAGTCTGAACAGATACATGCCAAATGGGGCATTATATTCGATGATTGGCCTAATGAGGGCTACATAAAAGGGAACAATTTCATCCCTATATCTAGGCACAATACCTTTTAAGCTGCAGAATTTACGACCATTTACAACAAATAGGCACATGATGATCAAAGGTTAGGTCACTGTCCACATAAGTTCCTGAATCCCAAACAACTGGATCAACTCTTAGAAGCATATTGTCAATATGGTAGTTTTCTGGGGTAGAAGACTTCCCAAATGACACAATAATGCATTTTTTAGTATTTAATTTCAGATTCTGCCACCAGTCATTTACTCAAAAAAAAAACTTTCTGCAGGATGGCTATGTCATTTGGGGAATCAATGATTGCACCTAACTTGCAGTCATCTGCAAACTTAGTCAGCCAGAGCCCTTTGGTATTGGCTTTTACTTTAGAAAAGTAGATGCCAAACAGGAGAGGTCCCAACAGAGAACCCTGGGGGACTCCAGTGGTGACTGGCCTCTTTGTGGAGGTAAGTTTCCCTGATTTGATTTTCTGCATCCTATCTGTGAGCCAGTTGGCAATCCAGCAGGTGACACAGTGGTTTATTTCCAGTTTATTTAGCTTTTTTACTATGCCTGAGTGGGAAATTATGTCAAAAGCTTTGGCCAGGTCAAGGTATGCAGTTTGCACCATTTTGCCTTCAGTCATTGCTTTGGTGACCTTCTCAAAAAAGCTACCAGGTTGAGTAAGCATGATGAATCCAAACTGAGATGGGGTTAGTATATGGAGGTTCCCTTTGTCTTTATTGATTAATTCTAAGATAAGTCTTTTCCATGGTTTTGCATATGAGTCTGTAATTGACTGGGTTTGTGGAAGATCTTCTCCTATGCAGAGGAATGATTGCAGCTGTTCTCCATTCGCTTGGCACAAAACCAATATAGAGGATGAAATTGGACAGTGTTGTCAAGGGTGAGGCTAAATTGTGCTTCATGCTATTTAACTCATTAACCCCGAGTACCATCTCATAGAGCCTCTGTGCTTACATCCGACCGTGCTATGAGACGTTAGTTATTGCATGCTGTTACCCTCAGAGTGCCTTGTACAAGTGTGACTTACTTCCCGGTCCTATTTCAGCCCTATTTTGTGAAAACAAAGTTGAAAAGGTAACTGAACTTTGTCAGTTGACTTCTCAACTTAGGTTTCACAGCAGATTAATCATATGCTTGCATTTAATTTTTTCAAGAAAATCGGCTTAGTATGCACTGTGTTTTCCTCTGCTTACATAAAGCCGATTTTTTCTGCATTCCACGCTTATCTGTATTTCTGTTATATTTACTGTAATTAATTGTTTTACCAGCCTGGTGTACTGGCAGCTTTTATTTGTCATTATGTCTTGTCATTGTTTAGTGAGTTCAGTCCTTGGTGATTTGTTGTGGGGAGCAAACTAAAACAGAGGCCAGAAATCAGGACAGTTGAAGGGCATGGTAAAAGCTATCCAGGAGTCAGCATCTGTTTAACAGAACAAAGCTCTGAATATGTGTCTGGCAACAGAAGTAGTATCACTGACTGTATAATCTGTTTGGTTACACCCGAGGGGGTGTGTTTTCATTCATGCAAACTTGAGCCATTACTTGAACACTTGCAAGTGGTTCCAATATCGTATACAGCAGCAGAGTGGAGCCACAGCAAGTAACATAATTGCAACAGGTAATAATCGGACAACTGAGGTCTGCAGTACTATAAAAGGGCACTTTGCAGCAGTCATTCTAGCGAGAGATGGCAGTAAAGGCATTCCACTGAAGAACACTGAAAACCTGGCTGGTGTTACTCTTACTGCCAGGGTGCTGAGAGCAGCTATAGACGCCGAGATATTTGACGGGTAAATTTAGTAAGATAAAAAGATTTTTTTTAGCAAAAGCACCTTATAAAGAAGTAGAGTATAGGTATTCCTCTCAGAAAATAATCTGTTGTATGAAAGTAACATAACTACCACTTATAGTAGCGGAAACCAGCATACTTCTTTATTTTTCACATAAAGGTGCTGTATGTCGTGTAGAGCTATTTTTTTTTTTTTTCAACAGTTCACTCTATGTAATGGTTAAACCCGTTGTGGGTACGTGAAATATTGACATCTGCTTTCCAAATCAGATTGCAGATGTACTCCTGTGTAGATGCTCGTACAAAGCATGAGCCATTTTACTACACCCACTTTAGTTACTTGCCTTCCAGCTATGGCTGATTCTGATGTGTCTAGTTAATTGTACAGTCCTAAGAATAGCTAAGGAATTTCCCAACTTTTTCTAATTTTTAGGATGGGGAGTCCATAATGTTGGCTCAAAATTTAGATTACTTGTTTTAAAAACTGTTTTTAAGGCAGTGGATTACAGACAGTAAATGTTGATAGTCGTTACAGTTACAGAGTTTTTTTAAGTTTTGAAAATGCGCTTCGATTCGCATACCTTTTCTCCATTAGGGTTGCCACCTTTTCAAATGCCCATATTCCAGATAAGTATTTTATGCCAACTGTTAGCGGAAATTTAAATAAAAAAGTTTGCCCTGAAATATTGGGGAACTTGTCATTTTTTCTTTCTTTCCTTTTTTTTTTTTTTTTTTTTTTTTTTTTTTAACAGCACACAACTGTCAAAACAGAGGTATTACCATATGAAGCGAGCGCGATAGTAACACTACCTTTGATATGTTTGCTAAGTTAATAGTAGTGCTGTTACTTAAAATAAAAGTGTCCCTAATTTGAGGTGCATTTCCTTTTTTGCTTTGTATCTTATTCTGGAGTAAAAGTTTGAGATTGTATACAAGCACCTGCATCTGCTCTGCAGTAGGCCTTTTGCTGTGCAGACTGCATTCCCTCTGTGATCACATTTGTGTTATGTCAGATATCCAGTAGGTCCTAAAATTAAACTAACACAGCACAACACATATGTTTCAGCATGTTACTTTAGGAATTCTGGACAAAGTCAAAAATAATATTCTTAGAATAACACATTTTGCATTACAGTACATTTTTTGAAGAATATTTAAGTATAAAATAGATGTTTAAAATAAAAATGCATTATTGCATCCTTTAGGAAGTCATCTACCCCAGGGAACTACCACACTGGCAATACACCACTAAGAGTTGAGATCCAGTTGTTCGAAATTTGGGAACTTTATCTGGACAGTGACCTAAATTTGACCAACATGTGTCCATTGCTGTTAGAAATTCCTTTAGTACTACACTGGTTATAAATAAAGAAATTGTGTCTAAATCTATGGGTGTCATTGTCTCCCTTTACTCAGCCCTCATTAGGCCAGTGATTGAACGTGATGCCCCCTTTGGCATGTATCTGTCCAAACATATGCAACAACTACAGTGCCCACAAAGATACCTTACTAAAAGAATAGAAGACCTAAACAACATGACCTACATTGACCGACTCAACACCCTGTCACTGTACTCTGCCTTCTACAGACTAAGAGGTGACTTGTGCCTAGCATACAAGGCATCCTTCAATCTATTACCGATGGAGTTACTGCACATCTGCAAGTCACATGGCATCTGAAATACTCAGTCTAGGGGTCTAAACCTCTTCCGCAACATCATGGAGGATGCTGTTCTGTTTGCCGTAGTGATTTAGAGTTGTTGGTATGTGATGATTTTATAAACCATGCATATGTCTGTATATCAGAGTACACAGAAGTTTACAATGGGGTTTGTGGAAGTATGGTATTAGAGAGAAGCTCAGAGAATACTTAGAAAATATATCAAATACAAGACTAAGCTTACTAATTAATGATTATTTTGTAGTGGAGATAAGAATGCGATACATTATCCACTGAGTAGGCCTTTATTTGTATGTATACTGGTTCAAGTAAAAGACAGGATAGGAGAAGGGGCATGTGACATAGCAGAGCATTACAGCTGAATAAAGAAGAAACGTAAAGGCTTTGGTGACAAAAGAAATATATTAAGAATATATCTTAGAGCTAAAACAAGAGATTTTAGGAGTTAAATCTGGAACAAAGGAGTACATTATGAAAGGCAGGGAAGAGACCAGAAAAGGCTAGAGACATGGTAATCATGGAATTCACTGAAAGTGTCTTGCATAAAATGATGTATTTGCTGAATGCATTTACTCTTGGGTTATTTAATTATCGGTCTGGTGTGTTCGGTCTTCCTGCTGATTTAGAAGAGTATTTTTTTTTTGTTCTGGACAGAATGCAATAAAAATGTGGATTGTATTTAATGATTATAAGAAGGGATAGATACAACTAATAATTATTTTGTATTTGCACTTAAATAGGACCAATGAGGGGCTGAACAGCAAGCTTATTCCAAAGGTGGGGCAACCTCTGCGAGACAAATCTGTCTCTCCAGCAAGTTCTATCGATGTTGCATACCAGGTTAAGGTCCTTTGCATGCGTTTTCCATGTGCCATTTCACTTGCGAATGTGCAGCATTTTTCATTAAAGCTAACGTAAAAGGCAAACCAACTCCAACTGCTAAAAGTGTCCCAGAGCGAAAAAAAAAGAAAATGTAAAATTCTGGAAGCACCACCATGGACCAAGTAGAATCTTCAGCAGTTAAAACCACTCTTTAATAAAATTTATTCAAAGAGTGTTTTAACTGCTGAAGATTCTGCTTGGACCATGGTGGTGTTTCCAAAATTTTACACTTGCATTAAAGCTAGGTCAGACTTTCCTCTATATGCAAGGCACAGATCACCCCTGAGCAGTCTGTATGACACACAGATCTTGAAGACCCGGAATTTTTTATGTAAGCAACCTTTTGTGGCCTCTCCAATTGCTGCAGGTGTTTGGAAAGGAACATATCAAAGGGAATGTTGTACCCTACTATTAGCCAAATGACAGAAGAGTGCAGGGGGTTATAACCTCTTTTTTTTTCTGGAGGCAATGCCCTTACGTATGAGATGAGCAAAATAAAATGCTTTTCTTTCCACTGTGGAGACATAGTGCTCAAAGTTAAGGTTGCTGTCAACCTGTGTGCCCAGATCCCTCACCACTGACT